>NC_135169.1:45200180-45447680 GCF_041146795.1 Maylandia zebra | reverse complement strand
AATCGAACTTGCGATCCTCTGTTCCAAAGGCGTGTAGTTTAACCACTACGCTATCCAGCTGCTTAATATATATATATATATGTGTGTGTGTGTGTATATATATATATGTGTGTGTATATATATGCGCATATATATACGTGTATGTATATATATGCGCATATATGTGTATGTATATACTTTTTTTTTTTTTTTTTGCTTAGTAACAGGAGCAGAAGAGTATGTTGGAGCAGCAGAGGAACAATTTCAGCCATTTGGATTCAGCTCAGCCACTACAGAGGAAAAAATGTCTTCAACACAAAAGGTGAGAAAAACATCACAGACAACACAACACTATTATTGAAACTGTGTGTTCAGCTGGTTGGTTTTTAAAAACCCGTTAACAGCAGCTTTATCTTTTCTATCCTGGGCTCATCCATATATACAGAATCTACATTTAAAATCAGAAACCACAGAAGTCACAAGAAAATACAAAGATCATATTTTATCTACACACATTGAAACAACAATATCATCAGTTGAACTCAAAAAAATTTTGTGACATAAAAGATTTTCTCCGCTGATCAATATTTCCTAATGTCATTTTAATTATACTTCTCTTTGTGTCACATCATTGTAATGTGATACTATCACCAGAAGGTGGTGGTAACACACCAGCAATGTGTTTGTTGACATGTTTGATTCCACTGACGGAGGGAGTTTCAGTTTGTTCCACGACTGCATTTCACTCACTGCCTCTGTCACTGCAGGACCAACATGGAGCAAGAAGTCAGCACTTTCAGGAGGCTGACAAACCTCACAGAAGAAAGGGAGAGAAAGCGTACAGCTGTGACTTGTGTGGAAAGTCTTTTGCCTGGGCTGGAAACTTAAAGAAACACCAACTCATCCACAGTGGAGTTAAATCTTACAGCTGTGACTTGTGTGGAAAGTCTTTTACCCTGGCTGGAGCCTTAAAAACACACCAACTCATCCACAGTGGAGTTAAACCTTACAGCTGTGACTTGTGTGGAAAGTCTTTTGCCCGGGCTGGAGACTTAAAGAAACACCAACTCATCCACAGTGGAGTTAAATCTTACAGCTGTGACTTGTGTGGAAAGTCTTTTACCCTGGCTGGAGCCTTAAAAACACACCAACTCATCCACAGTGGAGTTAAACCTTACAGGTGTGACTTGTGTGGAAAGTCTTTTGCCCGGGCTGGAGACTTAAAAAAACACCAACTCATCCACAGTGGAGTTAAACCTTACAGCTGTGACTTGTGTGGAAAGTGGTTTACCCAGGCTGCAGCCTTAAAAACACACAAACTCATTCACAGTGGATTTAAACCTTACAGCTGTGACTTGTGTGGAAAGTCTTTTACTCAGGCTGGAGCCTTAAAAACACACGAACTCATCCACAGTGGAGTTAAAGCATACAGCTGTGACTTGTGTGGAAAGTCTTTTGCCCATGCTCAAAGCTTAAAAAGACACCAACTCATCCACAGTGGAGTTAAACCTTACAGCTGTGACTTGTGTGGAAAGTGGTTTACCCAGGCAGAGAACTTAAAAACACACAAACTCATTCACAGTGGATTTAAACCTTACAGCTGTGACTTGTGTGGAAAGTCTTTTACTCAGGCTGGAACCTTAAAAAGACACCAACTCATCCACAGTGGATTTAAAGCGTACAGCTGTGACTTGTGTGGAAAGTCTTTTACCCTGGCCGAAGATTTAAAAAAACACCAACTCATCCACAGTGGATTTAAAGCGTACAGCTGTGACTTGTGTGGAAAGACTTTTGCCCGGGCTGGAGCCTTAAAAAAACACCAACTCATCCACAGTGTAGTTTAAGCACATGGGGTGGCTGTAGCTCAGGCGGTAAAGCAGGTCATTACTGATTGGAAGGTTGGTGGTTCGATTCCCCTTGTCTGCATGCCAAATATCCTTGGGCAAGATATTAACCCCAAAATTGCTCTCCGATGCATCCATCGGAGTATGAATGTGTGTGAATGTTACTTAGAAAGCACTTAGATCAATGTGCTTGTGCGAATGGGTGTGAATGGGTGAATGCACAAGTTGTGTAAAGCGCTTTGAGTGCTCAGAAGAGTAGAAAAGCGCTATATAAGAGCCAGTCCATTTACCATTTTACTGTGACTTGTGTGGTAAAGCTTTTGCTCAAAGTCGAAACTTACAGAAGCATCTAGTTACCCACCCTGGAATTAAGGTGTACAGCTGCGATTTTTGTGGAAAAAGGTTCAGTGACAAACAGTACCGAAATATTCACCTACGGATTTACACTGGAAATTATGTTTCCTGCTGTGATCAGTGTGGGAAACTGTTTACAACAGATGCACAGTTACAACGACACATGTTTAGCCACTCTGAGGAGAGACCTTACAAAAGTGAACTGTGTGAGAAGACTTTTAAAGTTCCACATCACCTGAAAAAAACACCAACAGATCCACACCAGAAATTAACTCTACAAGTGCAGTTACTGTGAGGATGTATTGATTTTTTTTATCTTGTAATTTTAACCTGATTGTTTGGAACAAGTCTGATCAGTAAACTTATGGAGTTATACTGAATGAACAGTTTGGAAAAATGAAGAGTCATTTTAGCTCGGTAAGCTGAGTGTTATAATGTAAACAGTAAAACGTAGTTGGACATTGGCAGAGATCACTTACGCTGTCATTGTTTAGAAGCAGAGCAACACAGATGGATCCAGTTCTCAACCCTGTCGTCACTGTGGTGGTGGGAAAACGTTTCTCTGTGACCTTTGTGGAAAAACCTCCAATCATCAACGGGACCTTAAACCGCATCAACGTAGACACACTGGAGACAAAATGAACTACTGCAAAGAATGTGGGAGAGGCTTCCACACACCAAGTACATTAAAAATACATGAACTCTTCCACAGTGGGGTCAAACAGCACATCTGTGACTAGTGTGGGTCATCCTTCACCACTGCACGTGAGCTTAACGAACAAGAATTAGCAAATCCACACAGGAGAGACACCATACAAGTGCAGACACTGTGACAAAAACTTCTCACAATCAGGTCATCGTAACAAACATGATTGTACACACATGGAAGCGAACTTCAGCTCTGACCAGTGTGACAAGAGCTTCAGGAATCTCAGTTCATACTCCAAACACAAACGATTCCACGCTGTAAATAAACTGTTTCACTGTTACCAATGTGCAAAAACATTCACTTCATTATCTGCTCTGTGCAAACATCAGCCTGATCATGCAGGGGTCCGTTCTTCGTACCTCGCCAAGTAAGTTAGCTGGATTTGATTGTTGACGATTTCGCGTGATCCGGGACTTGCTGTCATAGCAACAGATCCGTAAGCGTAAACCTGCTTGGGAGCAGGCTTACTTTATGTAAACAGGATTAGATCGCGGCCACTCAGGTATGTCCGCTTCATTTATACAAAAGCAACAGCAATATTTTTCCACTATTTTTCCATAAATAAATATTATCAATGTAACTAAAGATAATGCAGTATTTGATTCTTTTATTGATTTCATACAGATACATACAGGTCATTTCCTAAAAAAATGGAAATGTACTATTAATCATTCTATTTCATGTATTTGATTATTTCAGATGTAATTCATATTTTAGAGTAGTAATAGTAAATTACTTCGTGTAATCAAGATGAGAGACCACGGCTATAAAAGCGAAGGTGGATTTGGGAAGCCTGTTGCAGCCATGTCCTGTCCGTTTGTACGCGAGCAACCCATTGCGGAAGGTGCAAGATTGATAAGGAGAGTTTTCAGAATTCAGCATATATTGCGGGATAGACAGGATCCTTTAGCTCAGTGCGACAGTGTGCTCATAGAGAGATATCGATTTTCCCGTGAGGGTATTATTTACTTAACCAACTTGTTGACGAGGGGGTGCAGGACCACCACCTGTCTTTTTTTGCTCTGCCCTTTTCTTGGTTGCTGTTATAAACAAACAAACAGATTATTTCAGGGTCTCTTTTCAAGAGACTAAAAGCAATATAAGAGATAAATATTACCATTCTGTAGAATATTCTTATATTTCACTTTTACTTGTTCCCATGTTCTAGTGGGTCCTGTTGTGGCTCTAATGTGTAAGAGGATATAATGTAATATAATACAGGGAGTGCAGAATTATTAGGGAAGTTGTATTTTTGAGGAATAATGTTATTATTGAACAACAACCATGTTCTCAATGAACCCAAAAAACTAATATCAAACCTGAATGTTTTTGGAAGTAGTTTTTAGTTTGTTTTTAGTTTTAGCTATTTTAGGGGGATATCTGTGTGTGCAGGTGACTATTACTGTGCATAATTATTAGGCAACTTAACAAAAAACAAATATATACCCATTTCAATTATTTATTTTTACCAGTGAAACCAATATAACATCTCCACATTCACAAATATACATTTCTGACATTCAAAAACAAAACGAAAACAAATCAGCGACCAATATAGCCACCTTTCTTTGCAAGGACACTCAAAAGCCTGCCATCCATGGATTCTGTCAGTGTTTTGATCTGTTCACTATCAACATTGCGTGCAGCAGCAACCACAGCCTCCCAGACACTGTTCAGAGAGGTGTACTGTTTTCCCTCCTTGTAAATCTCACATTTGATGATGGACCACAGGTTCTCAATGGGGTTCAGATCAGGTGAACAAGGTGGCCATGCCGTTAGTTTTTCTACTTTTATACCCTTTCTTGCCAGCCACGCTGTGGAGTACTTGGACGCGTGTGATGGAGCATTGTCCTGCATGAAAATCATGTTTTTCTTGAAGGATGCAGACTTCTTCCTGTACCACTGCTTGAAGAAGGTGTCTTCCATAAACTGGCAGTAGGACTGGGAGTTGAGCTTGACTCAATCCTCAACCCGAAAAGGCCCCACAAGCTCATCTTTGATGATACCAGCCCAAACCAGTACTCCACCTCCACCTTGCTGGCGTCTGAGTCGGACTGGAGCTCTCTGCCCTTTACCAATCCAGCCACGGGCCCATCCATCTGGCCCATCAAGACTCACTCTCATTTCATCAGTCCATAAAACCTTAGAAAAACCAGTCTTGAGATATTTCTTGGCCCAGTCTTGACGTTTCAGCTTGTGTGTCTTGTTCAGTGGTGGTCGTCTTTCAGCCTTTCTTACCTTGGCCATGTCTCTGAGTATTGCACACCTTGTGCTTTTGGGCACTCCAGTGATGTTGCAGCTCTGAAATATGGCCAAACTGGTGGCAAGTGGCATCTTGGCAGCTGCACGCTTGACTTTTCTCAGTTCATGGGCAGTTATTTTGCGCCTTGGTTTTTCCACACGCTTCTTGCGACCCTGTTGACTATTTTGAATGAAACGCTTGATTGTTCGATGATCACGCTTCAGAAGCTTTGCAATTTTGAGACTGCTGCATCCCTCTGCAAGATATCTCACTATTTTTGACTTTTCTGAGCCTGTCAAGTCCTTCTTTTGACACATTTTGCCAAAGGAAAGGACGTTGCCTAATAATTATGCACACCTGATATAGGGTGTTGATGTCATTAGACCACACCCCTTCTCATTACAGAGATGCACATCACCTAATATGCTTAATACAGCTTGGAGTAAGACAACATGCATGAAGAGGATGATGTGGACAAAATACTCATTTGCCTAATAATTCTGCACTCCCTGTATAATAAATTTACCCTACCGCCTACTGGTGTTGGCCAGAGGGGCCGATGGCGCGATATGGCAGCCTCGCTTCTGTCAGTCTGCCCCAGGGCAGCTGTGGCTACAACTGTAGCAACTCCACCAGTGTGTGAATGTGAGAGTGAATGAATAGTGGCATTGTAAAGCGCTTTGGGTGCCTTGAAAAGCGCTATATAAATCCACTCCATTATTATTATTATTATTAAATTACTTACGTGTTTAATTTGTCAGCAACTTTCTGCCAGCCCTCTCTCCTTGCTTTTGCAGCCTTTGCAGTGTTCCCTTGCGTTTTAATTAAACTCTGAAACTCCTGAAATCCCTCAATCAGGAGTTCTTGCTCTACTGCCGAAAAATACTGAGCGCGCTCCTTCGACATTTTCGCCGACCAATCAAAGGGTTGCTGATCAATGTTTCTACTATCGATGCGTAGCCCCTTTTAAGCCACCCAGTGATCTCACATTACTTCATCCAGCTGTACTAATCGTCAACAACAGGTGTGTTCGGAGACCCGGAATAGCGAGCTCAAAGTTGGCGCGATGATTTGAACTTGGATGTGTCATTTGATCTTGGATGTAGTAAGCGAGGTAGGGATGGGTATCGAAACCCGGTTCTTGTTGAGAACCGGTTCCCACTGTTTCAATTCCTTGGAATTGTTTGCCATTTTTGCAATCGATTCCCTTATCGATTCCAGTCGCCCCGAATGACGTCACCACGTTGCGGAGCGTCATTTACCTGGCAGGAAACACGGCGGCTCAAACGCTCAAAAGTTTGGTTATACTTTACGAGAACGGATGACAACAGGGCAACTTGCAATACTTGCAAAGTAGATATTTCATTTAAGGGAGGAAACACTACGAATATGCAAAAGCATTTACTCACAAAACACGCGATAACCTGAAATGAATGTCGTGTTTTTAATTCCGCTCTCCGGACTCGTGAATCTCAACCCAGCAGCAGCAGTAACGTTTGCACGTCCTCTCCCGTTAATGCGGCAGGTAAATAATCAACTAACAGTGCATATTATGTTAGCGCGATCTGCCTTATTGCAAAACCTGCCATTACTGTGCGCTGCATTTAGGTGACCATGATGAGAGAGACAGACAGAGTCTGGCTCAGATGCTGGCAGTTCTCGCTGCAGTCTACCAGTAGCATCTCCTTTCAGGCCAGGATAGACGAATGTCACCGAGCAGTGACTAAGTTTGTGGTAAAAGGCTTGCACCTTGCACAGCAGATGCCCCCGATTTTCGGTAAGTGAATGTGTTTAATTGTAGGCAGGGACATTACTGGATATTTTTGTGTAATTGCTACAGAATAATTTATGTTATACTTTGTTATTGCTACAGAAGAATATTTATTTTATTATTTTACATTTACAATTTTTTTTCCTGGGGACCCTGTGACACCCCATTGAAGAGCCGTAGGCTGGATCTCTTAAGATCTCACTGCTGGGTTTGTAAGGCCATGTTATTCCTAAATTTCTATCTTGTTCAAAGAGAAGATATAAAACAAAGTTCTAAGCTAGCTTAGTGTTCTCCTTTTTAAAAAAAAAAAAAGAATCGATAAGAGAATCGATAAAGAATAGAATTGTTAAACAGAATCGAAAATGGAATCGGAATCGTGAAAATCTTATCAATACCCATCCCTAAAGCGAGGTACGAAGAACGGACCCCTGGACTGAAATCACTGGATCACAATGAATCTGAAGAGAGAGAAAGATCCTCTTCTGGCTTCAGGGTTGGACTTAAAAACCTTGAGATCAGGCTCCACAGAGTTCAGATGGAATCTCCTGTAAAGAGTGTCAGCTGATGTCACATTTGGATCTGATGAGGTAGCTCTGATTTCTGGACCTGCAGTGAATAATCCTGAATGTTACATTTAGGAAGCTGCATGTATAGATATGTACATCTATGCATGCAGCTTCTCTGTCACTGTCACTACATGCAGGGCGATCAAAATTACTGATATGGATATATATCAATTTCTTTCATTTGAACTTTCTTAGTTTTTCCAAAATTAACTTCTTTTTGTTAAAATGTATTCATTTTAAAGAAATGTTAAACGTTAAAAACGGCAGCACACATAAGGACCCTTTTGTTAATTCAAATTCTATTAAACATCTATTTTTGGCTCCTCCTTTCACTTTAGTGTATTTACTGTATCATTGAAGTCCACATGTTGTTTTAATGAATTAATTTTGATCCACATGTTCTGCAGCTGTTTTCTTGTTAATTTGAAGTTTGCATTATGAAATCCTGATAATGTTAAAGCGTTAGTTATATTTGATGAACTCTGTGTAAAGTTTGTCTTATTAAACAGTTTGGTGTGAAAAATAAAGAAATGGTCTCAGAACAAGAAGTTTGAGCCCTGATTTCAGATTCAAACTAATTTAACTGTTTTCGGTGGTACATGTGGAGGTTTCTCAGGGGAGGAGACTTGGCTGTTCTCCACTCACACTGGCTGAAATGGTGAAAATGCTGTTATCATAGGATGAAATGAGGATTTGTTCCTCATTAACGAGTTGGGGGCACAAAAAATACTTTTCTTTCTTATTCTCATTTAAAATATCTAGCTTTTATTAAATAATTATCTGACTCTTGCGAACAAAGTTTTTATCTGACGTAAAATGTATAGAAATCATACATATACCAACAAGACAGTGTACATCACTGTCACAACAGCATTTGTTTTCATTCAAAGGCTTTATGGCTTTAATACCTGGTGGGCCGGTCTCTAGTCAAAATGCCCAATTTTTTTGTCCCAGTCCAGCAGTGTCACCATGCCAGCTGACTGTATGTCATCATCAGCCAGTGTTGTTCTTTATACATCAATATTACCAAAGTTTACCATAAGGCAGCATAGAAAGTATTTACTTGCTTTCAGGTTTTATTCAAATGTTAGTCTTTTCAGTTGTTTCCCCACTTTTTTCCTGTTTCAAAATCAAACACCAGTTTGTAATAAGATTATCTTCTGTTTTTTAACAGGCAGATAAAGTTTTGCATTGGCATTGGCTAATTTGCCAATTGTATGTTAAACATGTTAGTATTTTAATATTCAAAAATGTTTTTGCCCAAAACATACGTGCACTATATGTCAGTAAAAATACTATGCAAATATTGCTGTCCTTGAATGCTGATTAAACACTGACAAAGCACTGATTGTATCTCTTGTACTTTATCAACGCAGTGTCTAAAAACTTTGCACCGTAGTGGTTAAAATCTCATTCTAATAAGAGTTAAAAGCGCATTCGGTTATTAGGTTTACAGGGTTACTGAATTATGGTTAACGGTTGGTAGAATTTTTTTTAACATTATCTGCCAATTACATCTGCCACCCTTCTCCAAATCTGTGCCCCTACATGGCCCCCCCAACAAAGTTTTTCTAGACACGCACACACCACTGCTTGGTGGGTATGCAAGTGAAGAGAGAGACTACATCAAAGGACACCATGGTTTCATCTGGATCCAAGGTAAGTTTCTGGACCTTGTCGGTGAAGTCGGTGGAGTTCTTGATGTGGTGTTTCCCACGAGAGGTGCAAGGATGGTAGCAAGTAGTGGTGGGCGGATCGATCCAAATATCGATAGTATCGGTCCCAAGTCGGTATCGGATCGATACTAGCCTGGTGAGATCGATTCTTTACTTTTGAGTTCTGCTTGTGTGCTATGCTGTGCTTTCGGCAAAAACGAAACAACCAGGTCGCTGGACACACCGCTCCTGTGTCAGCGGAGAGCAGGCACACTTTGCTCCCTCTCCCCCACTCTTATGTTTTGGTGTTGCACTGACACGTCACGTGACTTAGACAATTTGGGGGTTGTTAAGTTGTTTACATATTAATTATATATATTTTTTTGTTGTTGAGAATTTTAATTGTAATTTTTGTATTATAGTTTATCAACAATATTTGTTTTAATTTGTTTACTGGTTTTCGTGCACTTAAGATTTAAAAAAAAAAAAAAAAAGATCGCCACCAGGGCAGACCCGATGGCATTTTCATGCTTCACAGCATCATTTATTCTTACAATAATCACACGGTTGCTGTAACAGTACATTCAACGGCTTCAGCTCTCCCGCTGGCAGCCGTACACATCACCACCACCAACCCTGCAGCGGCATCGCAGAACACACCCTGCCACATACCCCCCTCGCCCGCTTCACCTCACCTCGCGAGCAGGCGAGGGAATCGGCCCGGACCATCGGCGCCCCATGCCCCAGCCCAGCGACGGGGAAGTGTCCACTCTGGCGGTCGCCCGCGCCTCCAGCGGAAGCCCCGGAGCTGGCCTGATGGCCACCCATATGGCAAGCAGCGGCAGCGCAGTAGGCGTGGAAGTGAGCTGGGGTTCACAGGCAGCTGGGCAGACGGCCGGTACGCAGGACTGTGCAGCCTGCGTGCCGAAGTGGACAGCGCACCTCGACCTCCGTCTCCAGCTTGGCAGGCGCGCCAGCAGTAATATGCAGTATCGCACACCACTAGTGTTTGGGATTTCTCTTTCAGTCGATTCACTCGGTACAACCCATAAGTATGGGATATCACGCCCTCGCGTGTCCTGGCTGAAGAAACCTTTAATCACGCCTTTAAGGCAGATGACGTGTGATGACACGCGCACGGCCCCGCCTGCACATATAGCCGCTGTCATCACAGTCATCCCTCAGTTCTTACGCTCTTCACCTCGCTGAGAACACCTCTGCTGAGTTGGGCTAGCTAGCTGCTGCTAGTTAGCTCCGTTGTCTGCCGACTTGAACTTAGCTTAACTGCCCCTGTTGGTGTTAGCCTCCACCCCACAGTTGGTGTGTAGGCTGCCCGCGGAGCGCTAATTTCAAGTTTTCCCGTGCAGTGTTTTGCTTTGCGTTTTGGAATGTACTCCAAACCGAAGCGAGCAAAGCAGAAATCTTCTGTTCGCCCCTGTCCTCAGGGATGCGGTTTCTCTTTGCACAACAGCGACCAGCACGATGCCTGCCCTGTCTGCCTGGGGATCGTCCACGCTAGGAGAGCGTTGGCGGAGCCCGAAGCCTGTGCGTTTTGTCGCCAGCTCCAGCGCTCGACCCTGGAAAGTCGGGTGACGTTTGTGGAAAAAGTGCTGGGACGCTCGGCTGTCGCACGGCATGACCCTCTCCTTCCGAGTCTGGAGCCCCGGCTTTGTCCGAAGACGAGGATTTTCCGGTCGATGTCCCCGCAATTAGCTGGGCTGACCACATGGAATATGTTGACGGGTTAGCCAATGACGAGTCGGAACCATGCAGGAGCGCTGGCGGGCTTCAACCCAGGCTGAACCCCATCAGCGCTCCCCAGGACAATGATGATGTGCTGGACATCGGCCTGGACATCCATGATTTGTCGGAGGATGAGCAGGAGAGCTCATTGTCAGCCCAATGTACCGCCGCTGCTGCGCCGGTCGGCCACGGTGACACCTCTCTTTTCTCCCTGTTTCGCCGTGCTGCTGAGAAGCTGCAGGTGGACTGGCCCTCTCCTCCGCCAGCTCAGAAGCCGTCGTGGTTCGCGGGGTTTTTCCTCCCACCGGAGCCCGCAATGGCCAAAAACTGCCTTCCCATGTTCCCAGACTTTCTCTGCGAGTTAACAGCATCATGGGACAAACCTCTGTCTACCCGCGTCACTGTGCCCGGCTATGGACAGTACATGGAATTGGACAGCGCCAAGGGGGCTGGCTTAGCTAACCCACCCCCTATGGAGCCGTCTCTGGCTGCTTATCTGGCCCCGTCCCATAACCATGGTGTCGGCGGCCCCGCAACTCTGCCGTCCAAGCACTGCAGATTCTCTGCTTCGCTCCGTGGGGGAGAGGGGGGTGCGAACTGTTGCCATGGGTTACCGGTTGCAGTTCCGGGTCAAGCCGCCTCGTTTCCAAAGAGTCGTAAATACGACTGTCAACACCGAGGCGCCCATGATACTCAGAGAGGAAATAAAGGCGCTATTGCAGAAAAGAGCAATACGAGTGGTCCCTGCTTCAGAGACAGACAAAGGTTGGTACAGCTGTTATTTTATTGTTCCGAAAAAAGGGGGAGGGCTTCGTCCCATCCTCGACCTGCGAGTCTTGACCACGTATCTACGAACGTACAGGTTCAAGATGCTAACACTCAGACAGCTCTTGAATGCGGTCGGCCCGGGAGATTGGTTTGCAACAATCGATCTAACAGATGCTTATTTTCATGTGGTTATACACCCGAAACACAGGCAGTTTCTGAGGTTTGCATTCGAGGGCGTAGCCTACGAATACCTAGTGCTGCCGTTCGGACTGTCGCTCGCTCCTCGCACCTTTACGAAATGTGCCGAGGCAGCGCTAGCGCCCCTCAGAGAGAGAGGAATCCGCATCTTAGCCTACCTAGATGACTGGGCTCTCGTAGCTTGCTCCAGAGAGCAAGTGGAGACACAGCTGTCGCTGTTTCTGTCACACATTCAGACACTGGGGTTCTCTGTGAACTTTCAAAAGAGCTCGCTAATCCCAAATCAGCAGATTACTTTTCTCGGTTTGGAAATATGCTCGCTTTCCACGTTTGTCATCGCTGCCTCGCTCAGTTTCAGTTGGGACGCAGACTGCGTTTCCAGACGATATTAAGCTTGTTGGGCATGATGGCATCTATGATTGCCGTAGTGCCACTTGGACTGTTAAAAATGAGAGCGTTTCAACGCTGGACTCTCTCTCACCGTTTGTGTGCATCGCGTCACCTCCGGAGGAGGCTGCCGGTAACCGCGTCTTGCATGCTAGCTCTCAGTCCTTGGAGGAAGCCCGGGCTGCTCCTGTCTCGCTCTCTGCTGTTATGGTGCAGTGTTCATTTTCTGTCTCTAAGAGCCACCCATGTCCCGGGCCACCTGAACCTGGGGCCGGACCTTCTCTCCAGGGGGGGTCCTCTGGTGAGAGAATGGAGGTTACACCCTTTAATAGTGGCTCAGATTTGGGGCCTATTTGGCAAAGCGCAAATAGATCTTTTTGCTTCCAGGGTAAATACTCACTGCCCCCTGTTCTTCTCCATAATCGACCACGATGCACCCTTGGGCTTGGACGCGCTAGCGCACCAATGGCCAGACGTGCTCCTGTATGCATTTCCCCCAGTGGAAATGATATCTCCAGTTCTAGAGAGAGTGCGTCGGCATTCCCACACTCTCTGATTCTAGTGGCCCCTTGGTGGCCCACAAGGTCGTGGTATGCAGAGATAATCAGCCTGCTAGCAGCGAGTCCTTGGCAGCTTCCTCTCTGCAGGGATCTCCTCTCTCAGGCGGGAGGAGAAGTGTTTCATCCGCGCCCAGATCTGTGGCGCCTTCATGCTTACCTGCTGAGAGGTTAAACTTGATTGCTAAGGGTTTGCTACCTAGTGTGATAGTGACAATTCAGAGCGCTAGGGCCTCATCTACCAGAGGCTTGTACGCTTACAAATGGCGAGCCTTCGAGCAATGGCTCATGCTGTCCTTTCTGCTGGGTCTACCACTCACTAAGGATGTGGTGGTCCGATTCCGGTCAAACTGATCACTTGGTTGCGTTACTTGCTCTTCGAGTGAATCAACAAATGGATAAATAAAAAGCCCAACGACAATGCTGATTTTTTTAGAGTCTTAGCTTACATTTCATATTTACAGTTGTTATCCTCCACGGCTAAACAAACTCTCTAAATCGGTTTCAATTGTGTACTGATGTGCACAACAATGGACATAAGGAGCTTCTTTCAAAGAAACAACTCAGGTAGATGTTATTTTATATATTATGCTTTGGATGTTGTTCAGTATATCTATGCAAAACAAGAGGAATTTCAATACACAGCGGTATATTCACAGTTGAAACCAGTTGTCTATATACACTTTAGGGAGAAAACATAAAAACTTTTTGTTTTACTGTTAAATATCAATTTAGAGTAAACTTGTTTTGTTCTGGATAAATAAATGTTGAAATATCTTTTGAATTAGTTAAATGTCAGAATAAAAAGAGGGAGCTGTCTATTTTAATCACCTACATCAAATTTAGGAGTACATATACACTAAGTTTATTGTTAATTAATAAGAAAACGCCAGACGATTCCATTCTGAGCTGAAGAAGCTTCTGATAGGTTAGTAGAGTCCATGTGAGTAAATTGGTGGCACACCTGTGGACGCATATAAGGCAGAACACAGAGCCTGTTTCTGTGACATGGGAAAAATCGAGAGATATCAACCAAAACACCTGGAAAAGAATTGTGGAGCTCCATAAGTGTGGCCCAGTTTTGAATACAAAATACAAAAGTTAACAAATATGTTTTTTATATTTATCAATCTAAAAAAATAAACATTTTGTCTGATTTGATGTTACAATTAAAAAAGTGTTTGTGTTTTTATCTGAAGAGTGTAAATATCTGGTTTCCACTGATGTTGTTGGTGTTTGGCTTGATTGTCAGCACAAAGAGGGAGAGAGAGGAGAATGAGGACAGAACAGAGATGGAACAAGAGCAGGTGAGACACACATGTTAGTCAAATGGTTGTTTGCTAAAACTCATCAGAACATGTATCTAGAACCTAGTGTAACTTTTTAGATACCATTTGTTATTTTTCAAATTCTATATTTATTAAGTTATGCAGGCTTATAAAGGCTAAATAATTATATAAACTTTTCTGAATCTAAATAGTGTACTTTGGTAGAATTAAAAAATAAGTGTAGTGCAGGTCTATGATGATTTTTAGTGCCACTATCATCTAGTTTTGATTCTGGTTCTCTTTTGGTTAAGTCCTCAGTAGTCCTGATTTTGAACTGTTGTAGTCCTGTTTTAATTCCAGATCAGTTCTGGGTTTGGTTGAATTGGGGTTTAGTCACTGTGTCTTGATACAGCCCAATTAAAAACTAGTTTAAGGTGATATTTATTTTTTCCTATATGAAGACATTCTTTTTTGAACAAAACTCAAAACAGAGCCTTATAATCTTTCAGTCATTTCTACCCTCACTTGATTTCCTTTTGCTGCTCAGCTCTCACACAGTGGCTCAGTTATGCTCCAATCCCTCCATATTGTGGCCAATCACATGCGAGGATATAGGATAATATCATTATGTGAAAAACAGAGAGGGTGAGAGACGCGACAGTCAAGTGGAGCATCCGTCTGTCCTCTCAGTAAGTGAGTGAGACCGTAGACAGCGGAGGGCTGTGCGAAAGCAAAAACACATAAATATGCCTGACACCTGTAAACGTAGCAGCATCTGGCTGCAGTTTAAAGACTTTTTTTTTGTCTCGGTCTTGGTCTCGTCTCAACGTGGTCTTGGTCTTGTCTTGGTCTCGGATTAGGCGGTCTTGACTACAAGTCTAGCACAACCTCACGTGTCTGAATTTACAGTTATGTTTTGGTATATATCACCTTGTTGCTTTGTCTTGAAGTGGTCATGTGATTGGCTTACCACGACTACTTTATTCTTCCTCAGTCAAACAGCAGCACTCATGAGATTGTTTTGCCCCCTTAGCTCCAGGTGTTGTGCTAGAAAGTGATCGGGAGGGCGCGCAGCTGCTTAAGGCCTTGTGAATTGTTTCTTGTTTCCTGTTTTATTGTGAAGGTCCGTGTCTCATGTGAGTGAATTCAGTTTTGCTTCCCCTGTCTCCTCTTGTCAATTACTTCCAGCTGTGTTCCCCACCTGTGTGTAATCTCCCTGTGTTCTTCTGTGTGTATTCAACTCGTGTCTACTCATGTACTAGTTGCTGTTCTGTCTGTAAGTCTCCTGTGTATTCTCTGTGTTTTCCCTGCCATCCACCTTCTTATGCATCTGCTCACCTTCCTTCATGTTTGCTGTTTAGTAATGATGGGTAGCTGAGGCCTTGTGAACCGTTTCAGCACATTCCCCAAACTGTATTGATACTGTGTCGACACAGCGTTGCTGTTTTTCTTCATACTGACACCTGCTGGACCTTAAATGTCACTGCTGGCAACTTTCTTGAGACTCACAACAGACACTGATTCAAATACCTAGCCATACTTGTATACACTCTAAGGTATTGTACTTTCCATGGAATCATTTTATATCTTTTATATTTCAAATTTTATAGACATCTTTAAAATATATTGTGAATGACATTAAGTGAAAATTAAAATAAAAGTATTGTGAATGTAATATTACCCATTTAAATCTAATTGACTCAGAATTTATTATAAATTTTTATTCAGAAAAATAAGTTTATCCAATGTTTTTGCATTCAGTCTATTGTGTTTTTTTTTACACTATTTCCCCATCTGTGCCTGTGAGCTCAAGCCAGGTGGAAAAGGTTGGGATAAGATGTTTTGCAGCACGTTAAAGGATAATACTGAACTTGCCTGGAACAGGTGACTGCTCTGATGAAGGCCTAGGCTGTGGCTCAGATGTTGTGTGGGCAATTACTGCAGCACGCTCCATTTTCAGGTGCCTCACTACACTTGGAGGAACTACAAAATCCGAGTGTTTTAAATCTTGGGTCTAAAAGTGTTGAGAGGGTCAACACACTTAATGACTCCAGATTAGAAGCAGTGTCTGTGACACGACGCCTAAGTTGGTCATGGAGATGGGTGGCTGCTTGTGTGTGGAGATGTAAAGAGTTCTGCTCAAGTGCACAATATAGCATTCTCATCATCGGGATGACCTTTGACCCTGAAACTCTCCTCTCCTCAGACAACTCCACTGTGGCCTGATGGAAAGGGGCCAGTACAAGAAGTGCTTCCCTTACGATGTTACACTCATCGGCCGTAAGTAGAGTTAAATGTGTTGGAAGAGAAGCAAGAGATACCCAGACTGCTTCTTTCTCATCATGTAGCCGTGACAGCATCTGATATGTGCTGTTCCAACATGTTGGTACCTCGTTGATAAGTTTGAAGATGGGCCGTCCCATCTGCTGCTGCCCTTGAGCAAGCTTTTCTTTGGCTGTAGTGCTTGATCTGAAGAATGATACGATTTGTCTCTTATGGATGAAAGTTCAGGGATTTGATCACATGATTTTTTGACTAATAAATTGAGTTTGTGTGCAATGCAAACTGAATGTCGAATTTGGAGAGTTCTTGTTGCTGCAGTCATGTTTGGTGCTGCATTGGTAACAAGACACCTTACCTTATTTGTGATCCTCCATCATGCCCGTTTTGAATTGGGCCAAATCGCCTGCAGTGTGACTTTGTGGAAAGTGTTTCACACCCAACACAGATGTACACAGCTGCATATTCTCATTAATGTAGTGACAGGTAAGAGCCAAATAAGCCTCACAGGCACAATACTAAAGGGTTGGCAGTCCTTTATAATAAAATTCAGGACTGCCTGGTTCACAACAGTCTTCCTAGATGCTTGATTTTAAAATGATAAAACACATATTAATAAAAACAAAATGATGATAAAGCTGCTCAATGTCTATATAGGCCTACCTCTGTTCATTCTCGGTGTGTTTGTCTCCTCATTTTCATGTTTGGCTCTGTAATGCCTAAACACTGAGGAGGTGCTTTTGTTTGTGTAAGAAAGCAGAACAGATGTGACATTTAACCTGCATAAAATGAAATAAATAATTCACACTGCAAGTCACATTGCTGTTTTTCCTATTCTAATAGGTTACACTGAAACAAAGGCAGACAAACAGTTACATTATTTGCAGTTAAAAGATCAAAATGATCCCACACAGCAGAAACAGAGATTTGTAATTTTTTTTTTATCCTCGCGAGAGTAATTTTGTTTTTTGTTTTTTTTGGTGGCGACTCATTCCGTTAACAAATGCAGATGCGGTATCTTTTAAACACAGTTTGGCGCCTTGGCAATGAGTGATACAGCAGCTGTATCGATCACGTGACTTTTTCTTAAAGCGACACACGCACCGATACAGGCATCGCTAGGTGAGCTTGATACATGCGCCGGTGCGTCAGTGTTGCTGGACCCATCACTACTGTTTAGTAGTTTAATTTTTCCCAGGTTAGATTATCTTTAGTTCTGTTTTGCCATTTTTCACCTTGTGCTTTACTTTACAATAAACCACTTTCATCTCAGCGAGTGCCTGCGCGTAGATCCTGATTGATTTTCTCCACACGGCTCATCCCCTTGGCCGTGAAAGGAAATCAGAATGTGCAGAGAATTGGTAAGGAAAAAAAGGTAAAGGTAAAAAAGGGCAACTATGAAGAGTGGAGAAGTGCTTGGTCCAAACGACATACCTGTGGACGTATGGAGGTGTGTAGGAGAGAGGGCGGTGGACTTTTTAAGCAGGTTGTTTTACTCTAACTTGGACAGTGAGAGAACGCCTTGCTGTGTGATTTCTGCTGTGATATTTAGATGTTAGGGTCAGAACTTAGCACAAAATGACATGGAAGCCTGGATCCATCCTGCCTTGTATCAACAGTTCATGCTGCTGTTGCTGATGTACTTTATATCACTGAGGACCATCTGAGCAGTTATTTAAATGCCGTTGCCTGTCTGAGTGTTGCTGCTGACCATCTCCACCCCTTTATGAACACAGTGCACCCACCTTCAGACAGATGTTTCTAGCAGGATGAAGTTCCATGTCCCAAAGTTTAAATCATCTCAAACTGGTATAATGAACATTAAAAGGAGTTCACTGAACTTAAATGGCCTCCACAGCCACCAGATCTCAAAAGAAGAGTGTCTGTAAAAGTCTGCAGCAACTGTGTGATGCTTTGCTATTTAACTCACTGACTTACTCATTACCCATCATGACTCATTACACTGCTGGGGTAATGTTTCTGCCATTTTCTGAATGTAATTTTACTAATTATTTTATTTTATTTTTAAGATTTAAGACTTTGCAGCTGTGGGTGTACAGTCTTCGCAGTCTCACATGAAAAGTTCTTAAAAACTTAAAGACTGGAAACAAAAAGATCAAAAAAGGAAAAGGTTCTTCACTGTCCAGAGATGTCTGAGAGACAGAAGAGTTTATTCCACTCTGACAGTTATTATTATTATTATTATTATTATTATTATTTGATTTGATTCCTAAAAATATGAATTGTTAGGTACCTTCTGCTCTACCTGAATGTCGCTTATAATAAAAAGCACTTAGATTGCTCAGTTAGAGTAGAAAAGTGTAACATAAATAAGAAACAGTCCATTTACCAGTTCGGCGTCACAGATGTTGGTGAGTGAGCTGGGTGACGTAGCTAACAGTGCAATGATTTCTGCTGGGCAGCTACACAAGTGTGCGTTCTATTACACAATGGCTACAAATAGAGTAAAGCCCTACCTTAAATCTGCTGATAACATTCACTGAACTTATCCTCCTCCTCTGATTCTTTAAGGTCTTTATGCGTGTGCTTTCAGTCTTCACGTGTCAAGTAGTTGACACAGATCAACTCTGACATCCAGGAAATGCCAACAGCGAGGAAACAGCCGAACCAACAAATGAACAAATTCTTCCTTCTCTTATTTTTCAGTTCATGCATCCTTGATTTCTTTGCTCTCATTTCCTTGAACCTATCAGTATATCTTAGCTCCTCCCACCAGAGAAGTGAGCAAGTGAGGCGAGAAAAACATGTAGAGCGGAGCTAAGAGGCTTTAACAATATCAGACATCCTTGCTTTAGTCGTTTTAAAGCAATGCCAGTTAAATATAGCACATCCATCGTTTCGTTACAGCAGACTACTACTAAAGTATTTGGTTGGGTCCGTGTGATGAGTGAGACTTTTAAGTCTGTGCCAGAGACAGAATAATTCTCTCATCCAGGAAATACTGAATGCAGTTTAACAGTTAAGATAACACAGAAACAAGTTATTCCCCCTTTTCTTATATTTTGGATTCTACATCCTTGATTCCTTTGCTCTTATTTCCCCAATCATCAAATTGCAGCTCAGTCCCTCACACATGACGAGTGAACAGACAAGGTGAAGAAGACATGAAGAGAAAGGAGCTAAGACGAGAGGTATTCATGCCTCCGAGCCATTACAGCAATGTCAGTTAAAAACGATGTTTGGCACAGATGCTGCTGTCCATTGTTTTGTTGCAGCACACTCCTACATATTTACAGAGTCCTGTTTCCACTCCCTGTTTGTTATGTCTCTTTTATACGTCATTAGTAAAACACTTTACTCAGGATATAGTAGATCCTCCAGATCTCCCCTTTCCTGATGCATTTTAGAAACTTAACTGTGCTTTAAGACGGCACATTAAGACTGATTACTGGGTCACAGCCTGCAGCACAGAAAAGAAGGGAAGGCAATGAATAGATAATGAATAGTCCTGTTGTTCATACCTGTTTTAGACAGTAGGGTGAGCAGTTTAATCCTTCACCTGTATTTAGGCATAAGAGAGCCATGTCTGCTTTGAGAGATCGGTTATTGTGATGGATTGTAGCTTTCGAACTTGGATGATGAAATCATCTACTTCCTGCAGGGTTATTGATCACTTTCTTTGATTTCTCAAGTGCATTCAAAATGATTCAGCTGCTGCTAGTGAGAAATAACAACAGTAATATCAGTAAACACCACCTCATGGATCACTGACTGCCTGACAGGCTGACCAGAGTATGTGAGACTGGGCCGAGCTCTGTCTGATTTAGTGATGTGCAGTAGGAGCTCCACAGGTGGACAGTTCTGTCCTGGACTTTATACACTCAGACTTTCAGTACAAGTCTGAGTCAAGACACCTTCAGAAATACTCTGATTCTGCAGAGGTTGGATTTAATAGTGATGGCAGGAGGAGGAGTTCGAAGCACTGATGGATGATTTTTGTGGTGTGATCTTGAAACAATCATCAGCTGAAGTACAAGTACCTTGTACTCAGTACATTGAAAACAGGCTCAACTGGAAGATCAACACAGAGGCTGAATACAAAAAGGACATGAACAGACTTTCCTCAAGTAGTGAGAGCCTTCAATATGTGCAATCCTGTCTCTGTAAGGCAGAATAAATATGTTGATCATTATTAAATCATTTAGAAGAGAGAGACCTAATGTTTAATTCTTTTCCTGTAACTGTTTTACTCTTTGGTGTAGTTGAGGATGTTTTATTGTTCTTTCTTTGTGACTTTTTATACTGAAATTATTTTTTATGGTTTTCTGTTTGTCTCTTAGTGGTCATGACCAGGACAGTTTCTATGGGGATGGGGTTGCAGAGATGTGTGTAAGTCTGTAACTGTGCTTCCTGGTCCAAGGTCTGGAGAGCCACATTTTGGGGTTTTGAATCCATTCAGTCAGATTTCTATAAATGTGCGGTGCTCCATGTAAAGTATATAGTGTGGATGCCATCTCTCCTGATAAGACCACCTTTTCCCCAGAAAGCTCACATCACTCAGACAGACAGCGTTTTAACGTGAACCTGCAGCTAAACATGTTACTGCTGATCTGATACACTTTACACTAGATACTTTGGCCCATACCGACCAGTCTGTTTATATATAGGATTATTTTCAACACCTTTCAGACAGGTGTTGAAAATTAATGTAGTCCTACAACCAGGTATTTATATTTTGGGCAAGATAAGATACATAAGGACTTGACTCATATCCTGTAAATACTGCTTCTAGCAGCAAAGAATATGTATTTGGAAACAAAAATAACAAAACCTGAAATTAAAATTCACAAATAAAAAGAGGGTGTTGCACTAAAGACCTCACTGTGATCACTCTGATTTCTAGCATCAAAACAGGTCAAGCCATCAACAAAAATATAAAGGTAGGTGTTGGAGACCTTTAAGGTGGTCTGAACATAAAATGGCGCCATGAATTGATGTCAGACTGCACCTACCGTTGGAGGAAAACAAACAAACAAAACAACAACAACATTAAATAAACTCCAAAATTTCACATGAACGGCATTTTTTTTTATGTCCCTGGCCTGCAGATGCTTTGGGTGAGCCAGGCACATCATACGGGGGCCACCAAAAATATTTGGATGGCAAAACAGAATTTCCTGTTTTATTATGCTGTTGTCTAATATGGGTTACTTGAAAAATATGGCAACAAAGGGAGACAGAAAAAATGATACGCCCATTTGATTCCCTGCTATTAAAGATATCACTGAAAATAAGTACATATGAAAAACAAATAAGATGTCGAAATCCATAATCATTTGTTTTGAGCAATAAATTTTGGGGGGCCCAAATTTTGCCGCCCAGCCCTGCCCTCCCTTTGGTGGCGTGGTGACATCCCTGGCTACCACTTGAGAGAAAGCAAGAAAGATAGAGAGTGTTGGGTGAGCTACACTGAGTTCTGTCAGCAGAGAGAGAGAGAGAGAGAGAGAGAGAGAGCTGTGCACTAAATTCATTCAAATGTTTTAGTAAAAACTGCCTCTGCTGTCATGTCTGTCTCTTCTGTTTTTTTTTTTTCTTACTTACATCAGAAAATGTTTCATGTGACTTCATCCTCATACAAGAGACACAGCTGTAGCTATAAAGCTAAGGAAAGTTTCTTTATGGCCCAGAGGTTGCTCAGCAGAGGATCATTTAAACGTGCAATCAGGACCACGTTTTAAGCGGACTGTTGTGACTGGCTGAAATGAAAAGACCCATGAAAATGTTATTAATGTTACCTTCTCATAAAGAAGGAGAACACATTCGGTCTTATTTCCATTTAAATATATATTTTTAAGTAATTAAAAATAAATCCTAATGATATGCCAGCTTCTATAATGATACTTGACAATGTAGAACAAACATGATGACACAAACTCCTAGATAACTTAAAAATCAACCAGTATTTTTATTGGAAATGAGCAGGACTTGTTTACATCATTGTTTCACAGAATAGCATTATCAAGATGTAACGATACCCAAACTGGCCAGCAGGTATCACTGTGGTTTCATATTGTTTTGAAATGTCAAAATAATTTCAGTGCAAATGCTTCAGACATTTCAGTGTTTCTGTTTTGTTCAAGCCTCAATTTGACCATCAAATTGTGGAGTGTCGCACCAAAGAGCTTCATTCAGACTTTGGTGCAACACTCAGTGCTATTTAGACTCAAACATGTTTCATGTGTGTTGCATTTTGTATTTTGGACTTCTCAACAATGGAGCCATCAAGGAAGCATTCCCAGGTGTAGGAATATTTTAACCTGGTGCCACCAAAAAATAGAGAAATAAATTTACTCTCAGTGTTTATTCAAAGTAAATATATTTACAGGTCTATATCTTTCATGGGGTGCTTTTGTTACTGTAAATAAATAGAATAATACAATATTATGTGGGAAATAAATAAATGTGAGATGAAAATGATAATGAAACTGATAATATCAATGTTTGTATTTCCATACAAACACAACACAACTGCCTTATTGCATTATGTCAAAACCATCTTCCCTACCCAGGATATAATTAACAATCAACAATGTTTCTCAATGTTTTATTTTTTTAATTATTATTTTGTAGATCGAATTAGTCAGCCAGATTTTTCTAAGATGAAACACACAAAACAAAGATGTGTAAAATGAAGTCAGGCTGTCAGGATATTTGAGAAATTCTTGCAATCATTTTAAAATACGTATGAAAGGTGCATCACACACGCAAGGCTTCTTTTGGCAGTACATAGACCACCGTTGCCAGCAGATGTCACCCGTGAGAGTAATGAATGAAGCTTATGATCCAGTTTTTCACACAGTAGTTCAAGGAGGCAAGAAATTTCACCAGTGAACCCTGACAAGGTACACATGTGAAGTGAAAACCATTACAGGTGACTACATCATGAAACTCATTGAGTCAAAAAAGCAAAGGGTGGCTGCTAAACTAAAATATAAAACATGTTTAGAGTTATTTATCAATTTTTCGTTGCTACAAAATTCCACATATCTTGATTCATATATTTCATGTCTTCAGTTTGTATCTACTATGTATAAATTTGTAAAAAACTAAAGAGAAACCTTTAAAGGTTTGTCCAAAACTTTTGACTGTCATGTCATGTTGTTCCTGTCATGTCAACAGTCACTAGAGAAAGAGAAGAAAATGAATCAAAACAAAAGAAATAAGATGATGAAGATGAACACAAACTGTACTGGTTTTCTTTCCTCATTGTAAACTATAATGCTTGAACATATATATCCACTAATGATGCCTTTAGTTTTGTCTCATACTATGTTTGACTTTTTTATATGTTATTATATTATAATATAATATAGTATATTATTATTATATTTGGGTTTTCTGTACACCAGAAGAAAATTAATTGAAATTCCAGTAATCTCAGTGGCCATAAAAAGACTCTTTGAGAGTTTTTCCTGCCTGCTGTTTTGTGATATTTTTCCAAGTAGCAGGAATATCAGCAGGTTCTGTTTTATACTGTTTGGCAAAGTCCATGTTGTACTTTGCTATCACATATTTCCAATAGTCTGATGCTTCAAGGCTCACATCTGGAGGGATACGCCAGTCTGGGTAAATTGCCTTGTATCTCTTATAAGGGTGATATTTATGGTTTGTATCACGGCAATGAAACTGCTGGTCACTGACCACAAGAGAAGAGCATATGTCAGCGATCAGTTTTTGTGTATTTGGCCAACTGAATCCTCCCAGACCTTGAGGTCGATGCAGTGAAGCAAAGTGCTCAGTATGAGCTTTTCCTCCTGCCTCACAGGGAGCTTTGCAGAATGGACACTGTTTGCCACAACCAACCAGTCTGTTGAAAAGCTCATTCTGGGGCTGCACATGGAGATGCTGTAGTTTCATTTCAAAGCTTACATTTTTAAATTTTTTTCTCAGATCTTGTTCCATCTCATTCACATACACTATGAGCCAGTCAGCAAACTGTTTCTTGTCAGCATTGTTCAGCATCATGAAAGCACCAAGAGCATCCTGGGAAATGACCAGTTTGTCACCAAGTTCTTTACAAATATCTTCAACAAATGTCTTCATATCATCAGTCTCTCCTCTTTTGGCCTTGTTGATGGCATCATTTATGCTTCTGATACATGACTGCAGATGTCGGTCCTCAAAATCGGATACTGACACAGTTGAGAAATGCTCCATTATTTGATGGTGAATCCATGTCTTTACATATTTCTCATATGAGTCAATATAGCTCACATAGTTTTGAAAATCATCGTTTGAAAGTAAATCCAGTAAAACTGAATACTGGAAGGACATTCGTGTGCTGAGCTGCTCACATGTCAGCATTTCATCAATGATATCAGGTCCCAGGAACCAACTGATAAAGTCTTCAACAGCAGGCTTCAAGCACTGGTTGGTGAATTCTTCTGCCTTCTTCTGACACTGGTCTCTTTCATGGAACGCATCAATGAAATCATCATGAAACTTTTCCTTGTTTTTCATCAGACATCTGTAGGGATCATTTGCTTGGATGAAATCTTCGTGCATCTTCTGAAACTCTCTGGCTGCAAATCCACAGATGTGCTGTTTCAGGGAAACTTCAAACTCAGTGTCTGTCTTAACATCTTGATTGTTTTGTAGTTTCTCATCAATCGTGTGTAGGATCTCCTGGATGTAAGTGTCAGTGTAATTGTTTTTTCTTTTTACTGTTTCACTCACAAACTGAGTGCAGGTATCTATGATACTGTCAGCCAGTTCTTTTAAACTTCCAAAGACAAAAAACATCATTCCTTCAGGTTTATATTTAAAAGGCTCTTTTCCACAATCTTGCAGACTCTTTTGACTTAATAATTCACATGCATGACTCCCCCTGTGTGAGAGATTGAGTCTCAGGCAGTGAGATACGCTGGTGAAGACACTGAAGGTCTTTTGTTCACAAAAAGAAAGTTTCTCCAGTGTTTCATTCCACATCTTATCAAACTCTTTGTCCAGCTCTTCATCACTCATCTGGACATTTTTCTTTCTGCATTTATCTATCAACACATGAACTGCCTTTTCAATCTCTTTTTTATAGTTCTCTTTGATTTTATCAATTTCTCTCATCCCCTCTCTGATTTCTGCTGCTGCTGTGAGCTGATTAAAAACAGATCTCTCCATTTCTTTTCGAAGGCTCTTTGCACTGTTTAAGAATTCCTCTTTGTATCCCTCATCCAGATAAACATGAACATCTGTTTGCTGAAAATAATGTGTCAGATTTTCTAGAAGCTTTGTCTCCCATGTGGACAGCACTGTGGAGGCTTCACTTTTCAAACATGTGAGAAATTCTTTCATGTCAGACGATTCAGATTTTGCGGCAACTTTACCAAAATTGGAAATTCTTCTTTCTGCATTTGTTACCCAGGTGTACATTTCTTTTCTGAATTCCCACTCCCACTTGTTGAATTCTGTGCAGAGTCTCATGTATGCATCAGCTATGAGGCTGTTTCTGAAGCTGAAGATGAAGTTTTCGTGCTTTACTGCAGTCCACAGACTTGTCATCCACTCTTTAAACTCCATGATATCATTAGCAGATGACTGACAGTTTCCCAGCAGTTGGATGATGTGTTTCTTGAGCTCATATACAGCCTCACTGTAGCCTGCACTGACTGGTGCCATTGGTGGGTTTCCATTCCAGAGTCCAGGAATGTACCAGTTCCCAGTGTCTGGACTGTACTCCATCACATCAGTGAAGCTCTTGTTCTCCTCTTTCTTTTCCATTTTGGCTGCTGCCTGGGTCATCTCATTTAACTGTTCCAGGAGCAGTTTCCTGTCTCGTAAGTTCTTCTCATGGGCTGAAACATCGGACACATTCTGGTGAACAAACACACATTTAGGCTTTTTGCCCACCTCCTTCATCCTGAGAAAAGCATGCACAACTATTTGTAGGATGTCCTTCATTTCAGTTGAATTCTCCATTGCAACATTGACAATGGTGATATCACTCAGCCCCACAACAAGTGTAGCAAGCTCATTGTCGTGCTCATAGCTGTTGTCTAGTTGTGCAGGTTCTGGTGACTTTAAGCCCTCAGTGTCAATGATCAGCATGAAGTCACAGTTTAGGACTTTTTTCATGTCTTCATTGATTTTGATGAGCAACATAAAGGCACCTCGAGTACATCGACCACTGCTGACTGCAAACTGCACTCCAAACATGGTGTTAAGGAGATTAGACTTTCCTGTGCTCTGAACTCCAAGAACTGTGACCACCAGGATCTTTCTGTTTGGAGACACCAAGTCACTGAGCTGAGAGAGAACATCACTCACCCATCTGAGAGGGATGTTGGATGCATCTCCATCTACAAGCTCAAGAGGAAATCCATCAAGCAACAACTCTGCACACAGTTTGGGCAGATGCTGCAGCTGTTGACGTGCTGGATCTGTTTGTGAAAGGGACAGTGAGGTTTCATAGATCTGACCCATTTCACGGAAGAAGTGTTCAGTCCCCAGTGAGCTGTTAGAAATTTGTCTGTCAATTTCTTTGATCTCCTCTTTGTTCTCAGAATTGTTGCATTTTTCTTTATATTTTTCCTGAAGTTCAGAAAGTTTTATGCGAGACAGGTTATCGAGGTTCATTCGCATCCATTTCAGGAAATAAAACCTCTCTGTTCCTGGGCTTGATATTGCATTGATGAAACATGTCATAGCTGTTGACATGTCATAAGAGTTCTGCCTTTTCCGCAGTTCTTTTCTGTCTTCCTGAAGTTGACTTTTGTAATCTTCTATATTTCCAGAGCCAACTTTTCGAAGGCGAAATTCTTCCTTCTCTAAGCAGGTCAGTTCTTTCCATATTTCTCCTTGCCGAGGAAGGTGATCTTCTTTGTATTTAAGGATGTCTTGAATTTCTGCAGTGATGGCTTCTGCATTTGTCTTTGCAGTCTGGCACTCTGGAGAGTCTTCATCAACCAGGATTCCCAGTTCGTGGGCAATGTCTGCCATCTGCTCTATTGTCATCTTCCCTTTCTTTTCTTTAATTACATTTCTAACTTTTTGCCTCAAATATTTTACAAAGTCTGCATCATTTCTTTGTTTTTTCCTAATAATGATATTGTTCTTAGTTAAGCGCAAATTAGTTTCTACCTTCTTTAAAGCATCCAAAGTGCAGCGTTTGCTCTCACTGTTACCCACCAAGAAGATCTGTGCCTTGTGCTGTTGGTTAGTAAGTATACTGCACTCAGAGTCCAAATTGTCAAAGAACACAAAAACTGCTGCAGATGTCTGACACAGAAAGGAGTATTGTGTTTCAAATGAAGCAATGTCCCCACGAAGGTTAGCTACAGCCACTGGTTGACTGAAAATATCAATGTTTGTGTTTCCACAAGGAAGATACCAAGTAATTTCAGTCAGTCCGTTTGAGATTTTTCTTGGACTGTCGCCACACTCCATGTTGCGATGAACAAAGGTGTC
The DNA here is from genome assembly GCF_041146795.1 of Maylandia zebra. NCBI lineage: Eukaryota > Metazoa > Chordata > Actinopteri > Cichliformes > Cichlidae > Maylandia > Maylandia zebra. Next base: position 45,419,938 of record NC_135169.1, on the reverse strand, counting down.
ATGGTACTGCTGAGAATTGCTCAGAAGTTTATTGAGAATCTCTGACTTGGACGAGGAGCACTCACCCAGTCTGACAAAGGAGATCATTGGAAGTTCAGAGAGAACGATTCTGTCTTCAATGAAGCCCTTGGATTCTAACAGAGACTGAGGTCTGTACTTTTTAACAATGTCTCTCATGGCCCACAGCATGAGTGTGCACTGTTTTGTATCACAATTCGGAAGCAGCAGAGGCACAGAAAACTGACATGTGGACATTGTTAGTGCCATTTCCTGCTGCAGAAAACCATCAGAACACAGAAAGAGAGCAGCGATTATGTCGAGTGGGTTTGGCATGTCATCTGTGTTTGAACTGTCCAAATCCTCTGCATTCCCTGTTTCATCATCAGACTCACAATCTGATGTACATGTCATATTCCTAGCTGCCACATTAACCATCATCAGTTTCTTTAGAAAATACCATGGAAAGTCTGAGTTACTCTTGGCAGGTTCATCATTGATGGTCGTCTTATCAATCTCAAGTATTTTGCTCAGTGACAGTTTCTTTGTGTAGTACTGTTGTAAACCAAGATCTTTTAGTAAGCACTCCAGGTGTGTCTCTGTGGATAAAAAAAAATCTGTTATTTCATTGTCATTTTACAACATTTTACATATCCAAAATCAATCTTTTTTATTCAAGATCTTAAATACAATCATTCTCATAGCATTCTATCAAGAATGAGTACAAAGTACTAAGTTACAATTGTGTACACTTCATTTTTTTAATTTGTTTTTTTCTGAAATATATTAACTCACCAGTGACTGCAGTAATGCTGACTCCACTGCTTCTGATGTTCTCAAACACAGAGTAGAGAGTGAATGTGTATTGAGTTCCAGCAGTGAGAGATGAGACTGTGTGAGTTATTGGTCCATCTTCATTTGGAACACTGATGTCTGTCTCTGTATCGTTAAACTGGAGAATATAGCTGATGTTGTTGTTGACTTTATCCCACTGCAGAGTGATGCTGTTCTCATGATATTCTACTGTTATGAAACTGTCAGCATTTGGAGGAGCTGGAACAGGAAGAAAAGAAAGACAAAACATCTGTGTAAAGTACATTTCTACTGAACTAATCTTTGATATCTAAACCTGCAACAATTAATCCAGTATCTGATTGCGTCCATCCCCTCCTCACATCATTAAAAAGGCCAACCAGTCAACTTTACATACATTTTATGAGGTAACAATGCAAGTATGCTTACTGTAGTTATCTGGTTGCTGAGTTTACCGTTAGAATTATTAACTGTATTTGCTGTCTTCAGACTATATTTTCTGTGAAACAGCACAGTATCATGAAAAACCTATTATGACCTGTGAATATATTCTAAACTAATTCACTGAACTGCAGAGAATGGCTTTCTTTTTGCCACAGTGCATATTGTTGAAATATATGTACTCACCAGTGACTGCAGTAATGCTGACTCTACTGCTTCTGACGTTCTCAAACACAGAGTAGAGAGTGAATGTGTATTGAGTTCCAGCAGTGAGAGATGAGACTGTGTGAGTTATTGGTCCATCTTCATCTGGCACACTGATGTCTGTCTCTGTACCATTAAACTGGAGAACAAAGCTGACATTGTTGCTGACTTTATCCCACTGCAGGGTGATGCTGTTCTCATGATGTTCTACTGGTATGAAACTGTCAGAATTTGGAGGAGCTGTAACAGGAAAAAGGGTGGAAAAATTCAACGGCTTCATCTAAATATCAAACTAGCTAAATGAGTTCTAGTTTATAACATTTTTGTTTGATGATTTGTCCATTTTGTATCCAAGAGTGAAATCTCATTCAGACTGGGTTCATTGTGGTGGTGTCCGCCTCTCAATTTGGTGGGCACTGGCTCCAGAGGTGAGTTTGACTAAACAGACCATCCTCTGGACGCCGTTTAGTTTGCCCACCCCCAAGGCCCTATATGTATATGTTATGAGAGTGTAAGTAATGTGGATGTCTCTGTTGTGGAATAAAAGTGAGGCACAGGTGGCCAAGAGGGGACAGAGGAGGAATGCTTCCCCTGCACCTCAGTGACACACCTGTACCTCTTGGCCCTGCATGTCTGGTGCTGTGTGGTGGTGTGCTGGAGCAGGAGTAGGGAGGCATGTGGGGATGGGAAGGGAAGGGAAGGATTGGTGGTGGTGGTGGTGGTGGTGGGGGTCAAAGTACCCCCTCCCTGGAGCCAGCTTCTCCGCTGAACCCGGTAGGCACCCATGTTCCCTGGAATCCACCAAGGGCAGGGGACCGGGACTATCCGCACCGGGGCCACAGCATCAGCACTGCCAAGCCCCAATGAGCCCGGGGCAGCCCACCCGACCATGCCACAGAGGAAAAGTACACCCACCTTACATTCAATGAGCTCCCAGACTACATAAGACAATAGACACCCAGGTCGAGTTCATCCTCCACCTCTACTAAATCCTTCCTCTAAATACAGAGTGAACTCGTGGAGAGCAGACACCGCCCGAAAAGGATGGTAACAATCTCCCTGCCAGCTCAAGAGGCTCCCACTTCCATCGATGCACCAGAGGTCCCCCAAACTAGGGCTGGACCCTTTACAAACCACCTTTAGTTCCATTAGAGCAAGCTGAGAAACATTAAAAAGTGTAACCCTAGTCACGGTTTATTAATAAAAATAACGAAAATTTCACTAGGCCAATATTCCCACCACCCAATTCATGCCATCGGTAAGGACAGAGCCAATGAGTTGAATGGAATTTTGAACAGATTCAACACTGCTGTAAATGCTCACCTCAATACTGACTTAACTATAGTCAGCCTGTAATCCACAGCCACACCCTTCTCTCTCCCCACATTGCACCATAGCCTCCTGTGAACATCCTGACATTCCTCCCCCACCTGTCACATTCATTCATCACCAAGTTCAGAGGCAATCAGAAGACTCTACTCAGGCAAGTCTGCTCAACCAGAAGCAGTGATTGCCTGTGTCCTCAAGGGCTTTGACCCCAGCTTTGTGGAGTCTTTCATAAACTGTTCATGATGTCAAAAGTCGCTGTGTGCAGGCAGAGAAAGACCCAAATGCAAAACTCACGGAAGCAGGACGTGAACTCAAAGCTTTATTGCTTGATGAAAGGCAAAAAACAGAAACAATGCAAAACTAAACAGGGAAATTCTAATATTAATTTACTCAGGGGGACACAGGGAGAGACACGCAGCCATGAGAGAAGACGCGACATGGAACGGAGGGAGACGCGGACATAAATACACTGAAAGATAACGAGGAATGTGGGAGCACACGGGGAAAGCAGCTGACACGAATAACAATAATGAGACAGGGCAGGAGCAAACACAACATGACGTACACTGAAGGGAGACTATCAAAATAAAACAGAAGGTACACACAGATGCAGACTGGAGATGGAGAGAGAACATGGAGGAGCACAAGGGAGAGCACAAACATGACGAGCTGGGGAAACATGATGGAATAAAACACAAGGAGGGAAACAAGGTAACCAAGGGAAGCAAGGCACAAGAACTCACAGACACACAGAGGGAGACAGAGGGCAAAGACACAAGGGGGAATCTAATAAACAAAAACTAAACAGAACACCCTAGAAACCACAGAATAAATCCTTAAAATAACAAATGAAATTAACATAATAGAAAAACACAAGAAAACTGAGAACCCTGGGTCAAAATGACACATGATGAGACTGAGTCTGCAGAGGGTCCCAGCGCTGTGAAAGACATTCCTGTGTCAAAGACGCCATGTCCCCCAGGATTAAAGACCTTTGGTACTAACTTCCCATGTCATGAAAACCCTGGAAAAACTCATCCTTGTCCACCTCTGACCTATTGTCATGCCACATCAGAATCTTCTTCAGTTCGCTAACCAGCCCCACCTTGAAGCTGAAGACGCCATCATATTCATCATGCTTAATCAACTGAGAGTCATGTTTTTCGACTTTTCCAGTGCATTCAATACCATCTGGCCGACCCTCCTGGGTGATACACTGACAGTGATGCAGGTGGATGCCTCGGTCGTGTCCTGGATTATTGATTACTTGATAAGAAGACCACAATATATGTGTTTTCAATACTGTGTATTTGACAAGGTGATCGGCAGCAGAGGGGCATCACAAGGGACTGTCCTTTCCCCTTTTCTCTTCACCCTCTACACCACAGACTTCAGCCACTGCACCGAGATCTACTATTTCTGATGAGATCTGCTTTCATCAGAAATTTTCTGATGACTCAGTAAGCGTGAAGAGACAAGACCCCTGTTTCAATCTAGGGATGTAGACATTGTGGGGGACTATAAGTACCTCAGATCAGGGGTGGTTTTTGATATGGGCGACATGGGCTGTTGCCCAGGGCGGCATCATTGTGGGGGCGGCATCATAGCATCGGCAAAAAAAAAGTTGCTCGCACCCATGCTGCCCCGGCATCATGGCACCGCATTTTGGGGAATGCATAGGCACCGAACGATTTTCTATTACCCATTTGCGAGGAGTAAGAGTGCCCTCCATTTACGAGGTGCGCCTGCTGCTTGCTGCACAGGGAGGAGAGGGGCGGGATCAATGTTCCCTCTAATTTTTCATGTGTCTGAGCGCACACACAAACTCCCTGAGCGGCCCCTTGGACCACTGTGAGCAACAGCAGACGTGTGCACTGTGGTCACGCCAGCATCGAATCCATCCAAGTTACATGGTTCATTAAAATAATCAAATTACAGCGTTTACATTTATGTTAGACTACTTTTAATTAACTGCTTTAGCCCACTTACAATGAAAATTTCAAAAAATATTTGTTCAAGACCTGTGTAGTATGTTAACACTATTGAAAGCAAAAATAACTTGAACTCCAATTTTGAAAACACAACTTTCTTTTTTTTTGTAAATAAAGCTCTGACTTGTATTATGAGTCTGTGGTCTGGGAGAGAGTCTGTAACTCTCTGTCTGCAAAATACAGCATATAATGACCAATGCTGGGCAATTAATTATATAGTTACTTCTTCAAAAAAGTAACTGAGTTTTGCAAACAATAAACAATAAAGTTTTTTGCAGCTGTTTGCCTAAAAACTGCAGCCAAGGCGTTTTTTTTAAATATTTCAAACTATTTACAGAACAATCAGGTTTATTTGTTCCCCTCCAAAAAATAATTTCTGTCCACTATGAGATAAAGGAGAACAACAGCCTGATACCTGCAGGCCTGACAGCAGGAGATGTATCACTCCTGTAACACCTGTAACATTCAGCAGTCGCCTCATTGTTCTGACACACACAACAAAACTACTGACTACACTACACACTAACTACACAAGATTTGCGCTAAACGTCGCAAATCTCTCACATCTCAAAGCACTGCCGTCACTCCTAAAACTTCCCCCTTCCTAAACAACTGGTCATGGCCATGTTGCTATATCATTTTTTGATTGGTCATTTTTCATTTCATTTTGCATTTTCTGTGCGCAGAGACCGTGCCAGCAGTGTGCAATTGCGCACGGACGGAGCTTAGAGGGAACATTGGGCTGGGGATTTTCTTGCTTTTTATTTGATTCTACGCTTTAACAGACACAACGACTTCCCTTATTTCCATTTGTGACAAACATGCCGGAGATTCTCACATTCTTCTGACACCTTGCAAAAAAAGAACCAGCCAGAAGAAGAAATAGTTGTATAAAACTACAGCAAAATGAAAAATATGAAATGAGCCCATTTTGTGCATAAAATTGTAAACATTTCTCAGTTTAAACACTTGTTATGTTACTTATGTTCTGGTGTAAATAAACGATTGGCTCATGTTATTTGAAAGTCTTTTAGTTTTCATTTTGTTCAAATTTAAAGAACGTCCCAACTTTTCTGAAATTTGGGTTGTAATATTACAGGAGTCTCCTCCTTGAGTCCCCACCTTACTGTGGTGGAGGGGTTGGTGGGTTTTGCTTTACCCCCTGGTAAGGTCTGCCAAGGGAAATTGGTTCTGGGTGAGGAGCCAGACAAAGAGCGATTCAATTCACAGTCAACCCCTGTGACTATCAAAAGAGCAGGGGAGGTGTGTACCCTGACTGGTGCAGGGTTACTGGGACCTCACCTTGGAACCAGGACTGGGGAAGGAGCTCAACGGAGAGCGCCTGATTAATGGGTCTTAGCCCATGGGGCCCGGCTGGATATATTAAATGTCTGAATGGTCAAACTAACTGTAAAGTTTAATCCATTCACTTTATATTTTTAGAACTTAACTTTGAGTTTTTAAATTAATGGGTTAAGAGGTTTACAGTGAAAGCTATCAAAATGAAATTCAATTCAGATTCATTTATATTTATTTACATATATTTATTAGGCAAAGACACTACAATGATACTGATATAGGGAGCTATCTATAGCTAACTAACCAAGTCAAAGTGCGCATGTGCCAACCAGCGTGCAGCCTGTTACAGTCGCTCCTGCTTTTCTCTTAGTTTAGCTCTTTTTCTTACGTATTCTTTTTTTTTCTGACTTGTATTTTCATCCGTTTTCTATCTCTTACTCAATCATGTGGATTGAGAGAGTTTTTGTTCTTCTGGTGGCCGTGGAACTGTTACTTTTATCAAGGAACGGGACCGCGGCACATCTCCTACACGCACGGACTGTTTACTCCAGAGATCAGCTGATCGCCCTGATGCCGGCCGGCTCGCTGGCCAGGCCCGCAGAAGTACCAGCTGAAATTTGGAGGAAAACACATCGGGGATGCAGAGGTCAAGGACAGAAGAGAAGAAAAAAGGTGACGGTGAGACAGCGGAGGCTCGAAGCGAGGAGGAGGTTTAAACCGTGTCTGCCGTCTATCGTGATGGGAAATGTGCGATCGTTGGCAAGTAAAATCGACGAGCTCTCAGCACTGGTACGGAGTCAGAGGGAATACCGAGAGTGTAGCCTGATGTGTTTCACCGAATCATGGCTGCACCAGGACATTCCCGATGAGAATGCTTCCACACTGTTCGGGCGGACAGGGACAGCATCGCTAGCGGTAAGCGGAAAGGAGGTGGGCTTGCTGTTTTAGTTAACAACCGGTGGTGTAACCCTGCCAACATAACAATCAAAGAAAGGATTTGTTGCCCGGACACTGAACTGTGTGCTGTTGGACTCAGGCCGTATTATTTACCCAGGGAATTTTCTCACGTCATCTTGGTGGCTGTTTATGTTCCTCCCTCTGCTAACCCCACAGCTGCATGTGACACTATCCACTCTGCCATAGCTCGGTTACAGACTCAGCACCCGAGTGCCTTTATTGTGATCTCGGGTGACTTCAACCATGTATCACTGGACAATACACTACCAACATTCAAACAATATGTGGACTGTCCCACCAGGGGAGAGAAAACTTTAGACTTACTGTATGCTAACATCAAGGATGCATACAGCTCCTCCTCCCTCCCCCCACTTGGTAGGTCAGATCATAACCTGATTCACCTCACCCCCCGCTATGTGCCAATTGTGAGGAGGGAACCTGTGACCACCAGGACTGTCAGGAGGTGGTCAGAGGAGGCCTTAGCAGAACTACAGGGCTGTTTCGAGGTGACCGACTGGGAAACACTCTGTGAGCCTCACGCCGAGGACATCAATGGGCTTACTGAGTGTATCACAGACTACATAACTTTCTGCACCGACTCCATTGTTCCAGCTCAGACTGTTCATTGTTACCCAAATAACAAGCCGTGGGTGACTAAGGACATCAAAGCCCTCCTCAACAACAAGAAGAGGGCTTTCAGAGGGGGCAACAAAGAGGAGGTGAGGAAGGTCCAGGTGTTACTAAAGGACAAGATCAGAGAGGCTAAGGACAATTACAGGAGGAAGCTGGAGTGGAAACTCCAGCAGAACAGCATGAGAGATGTGTGGAGGGGCATGAAGACCATCACTGGATTCAGGCCAACCAACAGCAGGGGAGCTGAGGGAGGTGAGAATAGATCCAATGAGTTGAATCTGTTTTTCAATAGATTCGACACCACAGTGTCTGCTCCTACCCCCACAACCTCACCTGCAGTCAGCCTGGAATCCAGAGCCACACCACTGTGCCAGCCTCTCTCTCCACATGGCGCTGTTGCCTCCTGTGAGATTCCTGACACCCCTCCCCCACCCATCACCTTCACTCAATACCAGGTTGAGATGCAAATGAGGAGACTTCACTCAGGCAAGTCTGCTGGACCAGACGGAGTGAGTCCCCTCGTCCTCAAGACCTGTGCCCCCCAGCTGTGTGGAGTCTTTCATAAACTGTTTATGCTGAGTCTGAGTCTGCAGAGGGTCCCGGTGATGTGGAAGACATCATGCCTCGTCCCTGTACCAAAGACGCCACGTCCCAGTGGCCCCCAGGATTACAGGCCCGTGGCACTGACCTCCCACATCATGAAGACCCTGGAAAGGCTCATCCTGGACCAGCTGCGACCCATAGTAAGACCACATCTGGATCCCCTTCAGTTCGCTTATCAGCCTCGTCTCGGAACTGAGGACGCCATCATCTACCTGCGCAATCGTGTCTACACCCATCTGGACCAGCCGGCGAGCACTGTGAGGGTCATGTTTTTTGACTTTTCCAGTGCTTTCAACACCATCAGGCCGACCCTCCTGGGTGATAAGTTAGCAGCGATGCAGGTGGATGCTTCTCTGGTGTCCTGGATTGTTGATTACCTGACAGGAAGACCACAATATGTACGTCTCCCACAGTGTTTGTCTGACAAGGTGATCAGCAACACAGGGGCACCACAGGGGACTGTCCTCTCCCCCTTCCTCTTCACCCTCTACACCACAGACTTCAGCCACTGCACAGAGACCTGCCATCTTCAGAAGTTTTCTGATGACTCTGCGGTGGTTGGATGCATCAGCAGGGATGATGAGACAGAGTACCGGGCTGTGGTCGACTCCTTTGTCACGTGGTGTGAGCAGAATCATCTGCAGCTCAACGTGGCAAAGACCAAGGAACTGATCGTGGACTTCAGGAAGACCAGGAAACACTTGACCCCTGTTTCAATCCAGGGGGTCAGTGTTGACATTGTGGAGGACTATAAATACCTTGGAGTACACATTGACAATAAACTGGACTGGGCTAAAAACACCACAGCACTTTACAGGAAGGGCCAGAGTCGTCTCTATTTTTTGAGGCGACTGAGGTCCTTCAACATCTGCCAGAAAATGCTGAGGATTTTCTATGAGTCTGTTGTGGCCAGTGCGATCCTCTATGCTGCTGCATGCTGGGGGAGCAGGCTGAGGGTCGCAGATTCCAACAGACTTAATAAACTAATCCGTAAGGCCAGCAATGTTGTGGGGATGGAGCTGGACTCCCTCAAGGTGGTGTCGGAGAGGCGGATGCTGTCCAAGATAAAGACAATGTTGGATAACACCTCCCACCCACTCCATGACATGCTGGTCAGTCACAGGAGCACGTTCAGTGAGAGACTGAGATTACCGAAAAGCACCACTGAACGACACAGGAAATCATTCCTGCCTGTGGCCATCTCCCTGTACAACGCATCCACTTAACACACTGTTTGCTGCTACAGCTACACATGTTTCTTTTCCAACTATTTATTTATGAGTGACTTATGTATGTATGTATGTATATATGTATATATTGTACTATTCTTAGTTAGTGTATTGTCTGTCTTGTCTTAATGTTGGTTTAAAATGGAGCACTGTAACAAAAAATAATTTCCCCCAGGGATCAATAAAGTATTCTGATTCTGATTCTGATTCAAAGCTTTTCTGAAGAAAGCGCCATTGCTTGGTGATACCAAGTAGACAGGCTCCAAGGGAAGGAGGGGGGCACCTAGTGGTTGACCTCTATGACCTCTACTCATTTATTGGTCTGCTCCCCTGTAGGCCCATCACCTCTAGGAGGTGCTGTAGGGATTAGGTGCATTATGGGTCGGGTGCCAGTCAAGGATTGGGGGCCATGGAATGTCATCTCTCTGGTGGCTGAGCTGAGCTAGCGCATGAGGTTGAGAGATACTGGCTAGATATAGTTGGGCTTGGGCTCTGGAACCAGTCTCCTGGAAAGGGGCTCTTGTATCCCCTCAGTTTTCTGACTGCACACTGGAGGTTTTTTCTGGTGGACAAGTTTCTCTGTGCTTCTAGGTTGGAAAACAGGTCCTGACAATTGTTTGTGCTTATGTGTCAAACGATAATTCAGAAGTCACTGGGTGGTGTGCTTGAGGGTGCTACTGAGAGACTTCAGTGCTCATGTAGACAATTGTAGCAAAGTTTGAAATTTATGAAATGACTTTTCTGTTAAAAGTCGAATGCAAGAATAGACCGGGGGCACTGCCAGGCAGTCCCAGCACACCCTCAAAATACGTGTAGGTGTGCCAGGTCTGTCCTGCATACTCCCTTGCCATGTGATCCAACTCACCACCAGGTGGTGGCCAGTCAACAACTCGGCTTCCCTCTTCACCTGAGTGTCCAAAATATACAGCCACAGATCCAATAAGACAATTACAAAATTGGTCACTGAGCTGAGATCTAGGGTGTCCTGGTGCCATGTGCACTTATGGACATCTTTATGTTTAAACATAGTGTTCGTAATGGACAACTTGTTCAGATCAGGGAGATTTTAAAACATTGACTTGTGGATCTGTTTCTCACATTGAAATTTGTGTTTACACTGAGTCCATGTATTCTAACTTTATGAGCTATTTTCTTACCTTTTTTCTAAATTTGTGCATATTTTACTTACTTGTGTGTGCAAGGCAGGGCACAGCATCCTCATTTTCTTCTGGATTCAGGCTGTGCGTGTTTGTCTCTTGAATGTTTTTTCCCTTGCTGCAGCTGGCAACAATGTAGTTCTTCGTTTCACCAGCAGGAGTGTCCAAATGTTGCGAAACGAACTCACTTCTGATATTAAACAATGTTGTGGTCACGTGACAACAAGGAACTGTGGAAGTAACAATAATGTGGAAAATCATACTATAATGATCATACTGTATGTATCATCATGTATGTATTATTTGTATGTTCTCCATCTCCTCCTGTCTTGGTCCTGGGTCGCTGACCAAGCGTTTTTGAGTTTAGTGTCATTATTTTCTAGTTTCTTCTGATTTTGTATTAGTTCTTAGGGTTTGGTTCTTGTGTTCAGTGTTTTATTATTTCTACCTGTGTTCCCTCCCCTGCACTGTTTGTGCCCCTGAGTTTGTGTTGCAGTATAGTTTGTGAATTTCCTGTTTTACTTTGAAGGTCTTGTCTCATGTTAGTGTGTTCTGTTTTACTTCCTTGTCTAGTTACGTTCAGCTGTGTTCCCCTCTGGTGTGTCATTACCTTGTTACCTTGTGTGTATTTATAGTGTGTGCCTGCCTGTGTTCCTTGTCACGTCATCTGTGTAACCTGTGTAATTTGTCTCTCTGTTTTCCATTTTCCGCTCTTCATCCCCTGTGTCATCTCCATATGTTTTTTTCCCTGCGTGTTATTCTGTGACTTATTGTTTCGGGTTTTGTTTGCTATTAGTTTCCCCAGTTTAGGGTTATATTTAGTTCTGTCCTCGCCACTCCCGTATTTGTTGGCTATTCCCTACTGTAAATAAACGCTCACTCATATCATCAGCCTTTGCCTGTATTTTGGGTCCTCCTTCACTACACCACACGACTGCTGCCATGGCCGTGATACTTCCTAAATGAGCGGATCAATCTTGATGAAGCAAAAACATTACCTAGGACTCAGTGCCAATATTGTTTGAGTATACACATATATTATAAAAATCCCACAACTGTAATATATTGGTAACGTTTGACATTTTAATTGAGCACTGAATAGAATATCACAGTATAGAATAGTGTTTCACAATATAATGTATCATAACCTACTCAGGGACTGTAGCATATGTATGTATGTTCCCTATCACCTATGTTTGCTATTAATGTTAACGTTTTATTGTGTGATTCCGGCATAGCAATGAAAAGCATAAACATGATTTTTTTTACCTCCTGTAATGATGTGTTGAAAGTCTCCGCAGGTAGAGCATATTGGTAATCGAGGTTCATTTACTTCCTCACAGTAAAGCTCAAAATATAAATCTTGATCACTGATTGCCTTTTGAGAAGTGACACATAAACACATAAACATACATATTGCAGAAACAATATCTCAAGAGGACAGAATTTCTGTTTCAATTTTTTTTTTACCTCCATAGTTGTTACAGAGTCTTCCATCCTATTGTTGCTCCAGACAGCTTCTCTCTGTTGACAGTTTTAGAGACCAGTTATCAAATCTTGAAAAAAATGACACCCAATTCTGTAGCCTTCTCCTTCAACAATTGAACAGTTTTAACACTGTCATCATCACATTAACCTTGATTTTCAGGCTCCTTTGTAACCCTGGGTCCAAATACCTGTGCATACATCTGCATACAATAATCTAACATACCATTTCACGATACATGATATCTTCTATTCAATACTTTTGTCTAATCAAAGTTTTAGATTCTGGTGAAATGTTTAGGCCTTAGCCTCAGAATAATTGTAAACTCAGACTGTTTTAAAACAGTCTGTAGCTGTTTAAGCTGAAACGCCCTCTTTCTTTGCTGAACTCAAAAACCTAGTCTCTATTATTTACAGTAATAATCATCTCATTATATAGTAATATCTGGCATACTATGAAATTTCACCAATCACCATAACAATGATAAAAACCCTTTGCATCTTCAGCAAAAAAGATGTGTACAGATAAAGCTTATACAACTTAATGCACTAAGTCACAGACTGAAACTTTAGTAGTAAAACGAAAAAGAAGCAAATAAGTAAAATGGGCTTCACAAATTCACGCATAAAGCTTGTATACAAACATTTCGTGCACAAATCTGTGATTCATCACTATTTTCGTACTTAAATTTGTTCTTAGTCTACAAATTTAGAAGTGCATCATACCAGGCCTTTTGTTATACCCAGTGGAGTGACTGTGAACTATCGAATGCCAGGACTGCCATAATGAATTAATTAAATACACCATTAAATAATTAATTAAATGTGGCAATAATTAATTAAAATTGGAATTAATTAATTAAATAAATAGTTATGACACATGTAATTAATTAATTATTGAAACATTTAATTAATTATTTATGTATTTCACATTTTAATTAATTATTGACACATTTAATTAATTAATTATTGACACATTTAATTAATTATTTATGTATTTCACATTTTAATTAATTATTGACACATTTAATTAATTATTTAATGATATATTTATTTATTTCATTTTGGCAGTCCTGGCGCCTGGCTCTCATCATGAAATTATTTTATCTGTCAGCCTCACCCATCAAACTCAGGGGGCGGGGCTAACGCTGCCCATGCAGCTTCTCTAACATTTGATTGGTTGCCCTGCAAAGTAAGTCAAAACAGGTCGATCCTAGATAATCGATTGCTTGTGTAGACTTGGGGCAGCCAGGTATCCCAGAATGCAGATCAAATCACAGGCAGCAATGGTGGTGGTGTAGTTTTAAAATACCCCGTTTTTCTGTCACCAGCTACACTTTTAACAGTGTTTTAGCCGCGAATGTCGCGCCGTATGTCTGGTCAGGTTGTCAACATAGAACATGTTTGCAAAAGTGCTCAGATGTTTTCAGAGATTTCACTAGCACCCAGGGGGTTACGTTAACCGGTTTGTTTACATATTCCACTCTCCGTGTTCCACATGTTGCATTCGCAGATTCTCATTTTCACCGAACGATCGTCTCTTTCCGCCTGGTCTTGTGTCTCTGTGCTTCTGTAACATAAAGAACGAGCTGACATTTTTCTCACGAAACCAGCGATCAGCTCAACAGACCCTCAGTTTACCTGCATGCATCCTCCTCCTCATCTGTCAGCTGTTTAACACCTGCTGCTAATTCAAGAAACACGCGTACGTTACCTGGTGATAGTCACAGTTTAACTGGGCAGCCGGTGCTCGATATAACGCAATGTCAGCGCATTTTTCTGCACAAGATAAGTAAATATAGTGTTTTCCCCGAGCGCAGAGCTGCTGGAGCTTGTTTCCTTACAGAGCACTTTATGGGCGAACCAGCTTCATCAGCGGCTGATGTCCAATCACCGGCACACAGCTTTGAAACCTCAGCTGAGTTTTAGCTCTCAGTGGTTAAACGCTGGACTTCATTCACTCAGGTTCTGTCTGTCGGGTCACGTTTACTTCGCTGTTTTATTTACAACTGAGCAAATCGGTTTGGCTGAGGTTAAAGTTACGTTTCATAACTGCATAGTTTCACAGACGTTTAATGGTTCAGTGGCACATGTGTTAGACTGAACTATCATCTAAATATCATCTGTTTTTTAATAGTTATTCAACTGTATTCTAAGCACCAGCTGTCTGTTAGAACTATTTATGTCATAGTTTATGATACAGCACGTGTATTTCAGTAATAGCCTGCTGATTTCAGTGTAGTGGTGAACAGTCGCACAGCTCACGTGGGCGTTATCTGTGATACTCCTTAACTATAATTTATCCAAGTTAACTTCAGTTAACCATTCAGACGGTTCTTTTGCAATGAAAAACATAAACACCCATGCTGCCGGTATAGGTTTCCTCAGTGCCAGCTGTTAACATTATAGCTGATTATGCAGTAACCATGGTAACCACGGACTCTGAGCGGCTGGATCGACGGAGGTCAGACAACAATTTTACATGTATGATCTTAAAACAGGACACAGCCACTATACGTGCTGGCCTCATATCAAATGTGAAGGCAGACTGAGTCTATGTTTGACGTTTGTTTATATCTAATCTTCCTTTTGAAACATTTAAACAGCAGCGAGTCTGCAGCTGAGGGAATACAAACTCAGGTTTGCTCGTTTCTTGGATTCATTTGGTGATTTATTAAATGTATAACTGTTATTCTAATCTGCTGCTGGGTCTCTTACACTTTTCTTTATGCTGTATATTTTCACGTCTCTGGAATAGTTGGAAGTTAGATAGTCAGCTGAGAAACTTTGTGTTAACTCATGGAGCTGAGGATATCGTGGATATGCTGACCTCACTGCGTGGTGTACAGAGCGAGGTCAGCATGATTAATATTCACAATAAAAATATTAGCCGAACATCATGAAGTCTGTATGTGTTTCATAGTGTCGAACAACCTTTGTACAGTTAAAGCCAGCAGTTACTACATGACAGAAACACCAACGTTATCTCTTTTATGCGTTTATACACAGGTCACGCTGATTACTGAACAAAAACCCAAAGATCAGATGTCAAACAGGTTTATTTGCTCTCTCTCCTCCTTAAACATGTTTTTAATGTTAGTTATAATTCAGAATTGGCGACTGAAACACGTAGGACACATAAGAACATCAGGAAATAAAACACCGATAAATATAACCTCAGTAAAAGAAGTCAGCGGGGGTTACTACAGCTGTGTACCAGGGCCTGCGCTTTGTCGGTGGGATTGCTTGCGAGGCGAGCGGGTCTATCCCACGCTTTGCCGTGAGACTGGGCAGACATCTCCGAAATCATCGAAGCACTTTTGCAAAGAGGCTGTATCTTGACAAACCGACCAGACACATGAAGATTAAACCACTACATTCTCGGCTAAAAAAATATTAAAACGGTATTTGGTAACACACAAACAGGGTTTTTCAAAGCTCAGTTCTGTTAGCTTCCACATGCCGGTTGTTGTGTGCTAGAAACAATGGCCACCAGGCCAAAGCAATGGTTTTGACTCGATCAGCGTTAACCCCGCCCCCTGAGTTTGATGGGTGAGGCTGACAGATAAAATTATTTCATGATGAGAGCCAGGCGCCAGGACTGCCAAAATGATATAAATAAATATATCATTAAATAATTAATTAAATGTGTCAATAATTAATTAAATGTGTCAATAATTAATTAAAATGTGAAATACATAAATAATTAATTAAATGTGTCAATAATTAATTAATTACATGTGTCATAACTATTTATTTAATTAATTAATTCCAATTTTAATTAATTATTGCCACATTTAATTAATTATTTAATGGTGTATTTAATTAATTCATTATGGCAGTCCTGGCACTCCATAGTGAACATGCCTGAACATGTAGGCCTGGTCTACTACTACTACTACTACTACTACTAATAATAATAATAATAATAATAATAATAATAATGCTTCCCATAGAAACAGATTCTAAAAAAAGCAACTTAAAATTAACATAAACATGTAAATGTTAAAAGAATGCCAAAATATCAAAACTATAATAAAATATACAAAAAAAGCCTAAATTAATGAGTTTAACAGGGTTTTAAAAGAAGTCACTGATAATGCAAGCCAGATTTCTTTTAGGCAGTGCATTCACTCTAATTGCCTTTTGTGTTTAAGAAGGAAGTGGGAACGATTAATAGGTTTCTGTTTGATGATCTTTGGCTGTGCACTGGTTGGGACAGAAACAGCAGTTTGAGTGTGTATTCTGGGTCCAGGCCATATAGCAGTTTTAGACTTAGTATCAAACAATAATAAGAAGAAATATTAAAAGTTATACAATGGAATAAAAACAATTTCAAAAGAATGAGAAAAAAAGACGGAAAAACCAAGTCACAAGCAAAATTAATAAAAAGAAGGGATACAGCCAGGGGACAAAGAACTTCTCATAATTCAGAGCAGCCAAGGGGCAGTGGCATCCAAAATTTCATGGCACAGCAGCCTACATCTATTGCAGCATAACTAAGGGAGGATTCAGGGTCACCTGATCCAGCCCTAACTATATGCTTTAACAAAAAGGAAAGTTTTAGGCCTAATCTTAAAAGTAGAGATAGTGTCTGTCTCCTGAATCCAAACTGGAAGCTGGTTTAATAGAAGAGGGGCCTGAAAACTGAAGGCTCTGCCAACAATTTCTACTTTTGAATACTCTAGGAACAACAAGTAAGCCTGCAGTGTGAGAGTGAAGTGCTCTAATGGGCTGATATGGTACTACAAGGTCTTTAAGAAAAGATGGGACCTGATTGTTTAAGACCTTGTGTGAGGAGCAGGATTTTGAATTCTGGATTTGACAGGGAATTAACAGCTAATGAAGGGAAGCCAATATAAGAGAAATATGCTCTCTTTTGTAGTCCCTGTCATTACTCTTGCTGCAGTGTTTTGGATTAACTGAAGGCTTTTCGGGGAGTTTTTAGGACATCCTGATAATAATGAATTACAGTAGTCCAGCCTAGAAGTAATAAATGCATTAATTCGTTTTTCAGCATCACTCTGAGACAGGATATTTCTAATTTTAGAGATGTTGCGCAAATGGAAGAAAGCAGTCCTACGTATTTGTTTATATTTTGTTCATATATTGATTCATGGTTTTCTTCAGTTTGTTAGCTACTGCAGGATATTTTGTAAGGCGGTTATCTGCTATAAAAAGCAGGGCCAGGAAAATCTCCATCATATTTTTCTGTGTTTTATCCTCAGTTACTTTGACACATAGGCATCTGCTGTGATGCTTACACCTCTGATGAAGTGTCAGCTTTGTTTTTATATATAGATATAAATGATAAGAATTATATTTCTGAGTCAAAATTGAATCGAATCAGGAATCACATCATTTATAGAAATCAGTGACAATATCCAGCCCTATATATCACCCTGTTTGCCTTTAAGTTCCAGATGTAGGCTGACCATTGCTTGAAGACTGAATGGGGCTGGCTGCAAATTGGGACCTGTCAAGACCAATGACTGTAGAAAAGATGGACGATCTGACTGCACTTCCTCCCACTGTACAAAAATTAGCCAAAATTTCCCACTTGTGGGAGCTGCAATGTTGCTCTTTGAGCCTGAGTCTGCGCATAGTGACTTGAGGTGGAGTGTTTATGTCACGCTCCTGCCCATAAACCCACTGGAGTGACTGTGAACATGCCCCTCCTACACTTTGTACTTACCCTGGCTGCAGTGTTGCCAACTTAGCAACATGGTCACTTTGTTTAGCAAGTTTTCAGACCCCCTTAGCGACTTTTTTCCAAAAAGCGACTAGCGACAAGTCTGGCGACTTTTTCTGGTGTTATTGGAGACTTATGACAACTCTTTCACGTGACAGCACGTATTGCTCTTACTCGTATTGCTCTTACTACGCGTACAAACTGCAAATGAATCGCACATGAGTGAAGTTTATCTGCTGATTGGTTTACTGCAATTGATGACTCAGTTTACCTTAAATTAAGGTAAATACAGCCACATCGCTATTATGAAAAAGATACACAGCTTAACATCTTACAGTTCTGCAACATCTAAAATAACTTTGTTAATTCGCTTGCTAGATTAACCGTTAGCAAAAGAAGAAAATGAAATATCACGATAGAATATGGGTAAAACGCTCATGCGCAGTGCCTTTGTTTTCATGCGCACGTGGCGGAAAAAGCACGGCGGCGACGGAGAATGAGAAGGGCAAAAGTGGATTGTGGAATGAAATCGATGAACCAGAATTGGTTTGTAAAAATGGTGCAACTTCAGTGGTGTGGAACTGGTTTGGCTTTTGTCCGTCAGATACACACCAAAGTACAATTTTTTGTAGAACATGCAAACGACCTGTCGTTATTACTGTATTTTTCCCACTATAAGGCACAATTAAAATCCTTTATTATTCTCAAAAATTGACAGTGTTCCTTATGTATGAATTCTGGTTGTGCTTACTGACCCCGAAGCGATTTTGTATGGTACACAGCACTTAAAAATCTGTCAAAAAATGTTTTAGCATGACTTTGGTAAGCTATGAAACCGCACCGCTTGACGGATTGTTGGAGCATTACAGCTACCGTAGTCAGGAGCCTTGCGTCGTAATACGTACTGTGCTTCAAAATAATATTACCATACTGTGTGTGTATAAGGACCTCAAAATGGCACCTGTTAAGACATGCATACAAAGCGGATTTTAAACTCAAGGTGTCATGCAGTGGAACATGGGAACAGAGCAGCTGCAAAAGAATTCAGCATTAATGAATCAATGTTACAGAAGTGGAGGAAGCAAGAAGAATGAGTTGAGTAAAGTTAGACTTATCTGGCTGTTTTGTTTTGCTTAGCTTAATGAGCCTTATGGTCCAAAAAATACGTATTTGACTTATTTATTTGGCACACTGCAGTTTAATGTTGCAAAGCACCTCTTTAAGTTTTTTGGCCACATTGCCCTGCCCTACTGCTAAGTGATGGTGGTCACTTTCAATACAGAGCCAATGAGAACCAATTGAGAATTGATAAGGAATCAAATAGATAAGCGATCTGGATAATGGAATCAAAAGGTGTAAATTCTTATCAATTCCCATCCCTGCTCCTTGAAGTGGAGTAAATCAACAGCTTTGCATCTGAATTGTAAAGCCCAGAACACCTCCCCCACTCCACTACTTTTTTTACTTTTACTTTTTGCTTTTCTTAAAACTTTTTTTTTTTTTTTACTTGTTTTGATCTTCAAAAGGAGGAGTTTGGCTAGGCCACGGTAAATTTAAAATCAACACAATATATTGAAAAACAAGTAGTGTTTATTTAATATTTTCCTTTTAAGAACCATAAGAGTGAAAAGAATAACCATTCCTTTGGTCAGGTACAAGGACAGAACACAAAGAGTAAAAAAGGAGGCAACAAAAACTATTGCTCAACACTACTTGACATTTGTTTTTAAACATTGTTTTTTTCTGGAATCTTGCCCAGCATTTATTACATTACACAAGAGGCTGAAGGGGGAGGTCGTGCTTTCCCTTTGGTGTGATTTTTGTTCAGTGCTTAAATATATATAATAATAAATCCTATAACCTTACTGTGAGGTTTTTAAGGTGGCAGCTTAGACGCAGGGAGACACAGAAAATGATGCAGGATGACGCAGGGAGACACAGAAAATGATGCAGGATGACGCAGGGAATGAACACGGACATACCAGCAACGCACACCAGAAAATACAGGGCTTAAATACACACAGGGCAATCAGGAAATGGGAGACCGGAGGGAGACATGGCTGGGATTAATTGGGCATAACGAGACAAGGGGAAGCGAATCTAGAAGCACTGACAAGAGACACAGAACTTCAAAATAAAACAGGAAATACACTGACTAAACTCTACACACGCAAACTTAACACAGACTGGGGAGACAGAACATAGGAACGTGAAACGTGGAACAGGAGAGTACAACGGACACAAACACTAGGGATAATCATAAAAAGCAACCCAAAATAAACAAAACCACAGAATAATAATAAACTTAAACATAAACACGGAGTCCACAAACTCCGGACCATGACACCTTCAGTAATAGTAATAAATCACACAGCAATAGTACAGTCATGTAGTTGTAAAAATCATGATAATATATTAAGTAGTCCAAAGTATTCAGAATACGTTAATCTCACTGAGTAACGTAATGGAATCCTTTACAAAATACATTTTGGGGCATGTATTCTGTAATCTGTAGTGGAATACATTTTAAAAGTAACCTTCCCAACACTGAATGGCAGTATTGCGTCTTATCTCGGTACTCAATACTAAAACCACCACAAACCACAATGTACCAACAACATCAGGGCAATGGCAAAACAGAAGGGTCGAGAATATGGAGGTATAAAGGGACAAAGACTTTGAAAAGTGTGGGAGCATTTAACAGAAAACAAATTTGAATCCAGACTGTGCAAACTGTTCTGTCTTGAATATATTTATATGCTAATGAGACAAATAAGTAGCCATAGAAATTGTATTTTGATTGTTATTGTGAAGCTTTTATTTTGTAGTGACTGGAATTCCGGCTCTTTTTAGAGAACCGTCTATTTTGGCTCGGCTCACTAAAAAGAGCCAACTCTTTTGGCTCCCAACCAGCTCTTTAGGTTGTTTTGTTGCTTTAATTAATTTATTATCAAGAACAATATAAAATTATGCACAAAAGGAATTACTAATGTAAAAAAATGTGGTTTTATTTATATATGTTTATAGCTACCTAGATCACTTAAATTACACAATTGAAAGCATTTGTCTTGTACATGCTTTGTCTCTAGGGGCCACCGTAAATATACTTTTATTTATTCACTCCACATAAAATGTAATAAATAAATTATAAAATACAGAAACCAACTATTTACATTTTATTCATTTCAACTTTTAACTGCTTAAATTTTCAGCTTTTTCCTTTGAACAAATTTAAAGTGAAACAACACAAAACACTGCAAACCACAACACAATAAAATATAAATTAAAATATGGGGGGAAAAAAAGGGGGGGGGGGGAGAACGCCCAGATCTTTAATTAAGGGAAAAGTTGGCATTTAGAAATATTAATATCACACTCAACTGACTGCGTTTTATCTTCCCATTGCACTGATGGGTGAACAGTTCTTAGGTGCCTGTGCATGTTGTTTGTGGAGCCGGCTCTATATGATATCCTTTTCTTGCAGACTCTACACTCTGCCTTTGTTTTGTCAATAAGATTGAAATGGTTCCAGACTTTGCTTCTTTTCTTGGTGTCACTCATTTTCTTTACTGTACCTTTCCAATGAGACGGTGTTGTCTCTTGTTCTTGCTCCCGGCTCTCTTTCTTTCCCTCTCCCTCCTGCTCTTGTTGTGTGCTACTGCTGCTGCAGTGTAACTACCGCCCCGCCCCGCCCCGCCCCTTCAGCTCAGCGCTGAGCAGAGGGGGGAGGGGCGCAAACGCAAGGCTCTGTTTGGTCTCTGCTCAGCGCAAACACAAGGGTGACTTGCAGCATGAAGCGAAAAAAAGTGAAAGAGAGGGCAGGAGAAAAAAAAAACCCCCACGGCTCCCAATAAGGAGCCGGCTCGCATCGTTCACTTCTAAGAGCAATTTCGTTCGCGACCGACAGATCACTAATGGCTACGCATTTGAAATTATTAGGCTGATTATTGCTGTTACACAAAGCATATCTGCTATAGTTTTGGTTTTTAGTCTTCCATGTCATGCACATAACAGAAACAACAGTGACAAAAAATGGCTTAAAAATGACAAAAAAAAAGCATACCTTTATCGAAGAGATCTGTCAGTTTCAAACATTTCATTCTGTCATCCAGTTTTTGGGGGTTTTGTTGTTTTGAGTTTCCTGTTTTTGCCGTGTTGGCAGTAGAATTGTTCTTCCTTTTACTGTTGACGTCTTTGAGTGGAGCAGGGGGATTGTGACCACTCGTTTTATGCTGTGAGGTTAACTCTTTCCCTTTCACTCAAGATCATGTGATTTCTTCTAAAGCCTTTTACAGTAAACTGCCTCTGATGATATGGTGCAGAAAGGTTTTCTGCTGTGTTGCAGAAGAAAGGGTATTTATTATAAAGTGAATTCTGAAACAATTAAACAGGTTAAATCAGAATACTTTATTGATCCCTAGGGGAAATTATGTAAATACACACCTTTCCTGCATAATGAAGTATTAAACTTCATGGTTACATTCACGCGCAAAAGTGAGAGTTTATATAATGAAAATCTCCACAAACACACATTTACTAAGATGAACAAACTAAGAAGGCAATAAAAAAAAAATGTAATTTACAAAGTTTAGTTTGAGTTTTTAAACAAGAGAAAAGAAAAAGGTCTATTCATTTTCATGTTTTTCTTACAAAAATCTTTTTAAAAAGGAGATCAATGTGTTCCACATTTAAATGAGGTATTCTATAAGCTGCACTTTTTGACAGCAAGTTAAGTACATTAACAAGAGCAAACTTAGTAGTTGTATAGACTTTCACTTTGAACCATTCAACTACATTTTGAGTGCTAAAGTTAAATGTCATTACAAATTACTAATAGTACAAATCTGTTGTTCAAGGGCAAAGAGGGCATACACGTTGGAAGTGTATCCATACATTTCAGTTTCTCATGAACACTAACCACAATTCTTAACACCAGTTCAAACTTGTATATACACTCAAGCTTCACTAACAATGAATTTGATTGGTCATTGCTCATACAAGTACAAAGCAGATGCACGCATTCAAAAGAACGTACACATGCATGACGCTGATATATACAGGGCTTCCTCAAGGGAAATTTAGTCTTCTATAGGTGCAACTCAGAAAACCTTGTCACACAACTTTGAAAAGAAATTTGTAACAGCAAATATAGGGTGAGTTTATTTATTTTTTACAAGTAACGCGTTACTGTAATCTGATTACTTTTTTCAAGTAACTAGTAAAGTAAGGGATTACTATTGCAAAAACGGTAATTAGATTACCGTTACTTTCCCGTAGGAACGCTGCATTACTGCGTTACTAAAACTGTGATTTTTTTTTGCGAGAATGTCTCATGACAGTGACGTAAGCGAGTGCGCCGTTAGTGACAACAGCTGTGTGCAGATCAACAGTGGATCATATATCGATTGTGGGAGAGAGTATGAGCGTGAAGCGTTTAAAGCGTGGAAGTACTGACCTTACTTTGAGTTTGTTTCCAAACAAAGTGACAAAAACATCAGCGTACGTTGTGCTTGGGAAGAAAACTTCTTTTTATAGCGAAAAAAAAAACCCTAAACAAGCACCGAGTGCGCAACGACGTAATGGGAAATTCACAGAGAAACTCGCGGATTCTTCAACTGACCGCGGTACACCTGCACCAGGGTAAACCTCCGCCTACCCCAATCCTGCTTTACAGGTGAAAATAGAGCAAAAGAACCACTAGTCTTTGACTTTATTTATTTTCTGCTGTGTTTTACTTGCATCTATTTGAAAGACTGAGTGTAAACACAAAAAATATTTTATTTTATGTGCTGGAATGTGCAGAAAATAGGTTTAAATGTTAAACTAATTTATTTAAGTCAGAGAATGGTGCATATAATTTTATTTTTGCTTGATGCATAAAGTTAAAAGATTAAAACTGATAAAACAAGTTAAAAAAAGATACTTTTCCATTTGATTACATTTTGTATGATGGATTATGTAGAAAAAGTAGAATTGGGCTGAAAGATCTATCGCTTTATCACCTCTTCAGGTTGTAAATCATGTTTTTAAAAAGTAACTAAGTAACTAAGGAATTAATTACTTTTGAAAATAAGTAATCAGTAAAGTAACGGGATTGCTTTTTTGGGGAAGTAATCAGTAATTAGTTACTGATTACTTTTTTCAAGTAACTTGACCAACACTGGCAGGTAAAGTGGAGCAGGGGGATTGTGACCACTCCTTTTATGCTGTGAGGTGAAGACTTTCACTTTCACTCATGATCACATGATTTCTTCTAAAGCCTTTTACAGTAAACTGCATCTGATATGGTGCAGAAAGGTTTCCTGCTGTGTTGCAGATGAAAGGGTATTTATTATAAAGTGAATTCTGAAACAATTAAACAGGTTAAATACACACCTTTCCTTTCCTGCATAATGAAGTATTAAACTTCATGGTTACATTCATAGGAAAAAATTAGTTAATTTAATGAAAATCTCCACAAACACACATTTTATTAAGATAAACAAACTAAGAAGGGGCATACAAAAATATGTGATTTACAAAGTTTATAATCTTAAAGCACCATAATAAAACCACCCATTTGACCAGTTTTGTTTTATATCAAAACAAAAAATGCTGGTTAGTTGGTGGTTGTTGAAAAGGAAAAAGGAAAGAAAAAGAAAAAAATCCATTAATTTTCATATTTTACTTATCTGATTGTATTGCTCATATAGGTGGAAAGAAGATACAGCACATACTCAAAAGGAGGTGCAGATGCATGACGCTGATATATACTGGGCTTCCTCAAGGGAAAATTAGTCTTCTGTAGGTGCAACTCAGAAATCCTAAAAGAGATTTATAACAGCAAATACAGGTTGAGTTGATTGAACTGACCACTTTTAGTTGTTGCCAAATATGGAGGGCCTTGAGTGCCAAAATAAATTAATTATTAATCATTAAATGATTAAATGTGTAATTAATTATACAAATTGGAAATAATCAGTTAAACAAATATGTTATTATTTAATGGTCATTCATTTAATTTAAAATGTTTAATTATTGTTGTTGGATTTGTATTGTTGATTATCATTTATGCTTAGAAATATCTACTTATACATGCTTAGAGTTTTATAATTAGTTGTAGATTGATAGAGGTTTGATCCTTAGTAATCTGCAGAGACGTTGTGTGCATTCCAGAGTGCTCTGGCATTCACACCCACATTCTGGAAGCATGGGAGAGGTCGTACCTTGTCTTATTGTTTTATGGTAGGATAAATGTATCTATATCTGTTTTAGTCTAAGTGCCTTTTGTTTAGATGAACTGCTGGACTTCCAGACCAGCAGGTTTAGGGAAGTCATTTATGGGGTCACACTCTGACCCCACACACACACACACACACACTTACAAAACCACAGGCAAGGTACTCTTTGTGTGTATGTAGACGTCATATGTTAATGAACCTATGTATATTCATGTAACCTCCATAAAAGAGCAGTGTTACGGGGGAGCGGACGAGAGCAAGTGGGGTCAAGCGAAGGAACAGCGCTTGTCCGGTTCTCTCCCGTGCACGAGAAACATGAAGAACTTTGCCTACTCGTGTCTTGCTTTGCTGTGTAATTACATTGTCTTCAACGTTCCAGCGAATAGGGTTAAGCTACAAACCTATCAATTGTATTTAATTCCATTTGTAATTAATTAATGATACATTTAATTTTTTATACTGTGGTGGACCACCAGGTGTCTCCAGTGTGAGGGGAAGTGAGAGGGTTAGGTTTTGGTGCCTTGAGTGTTTAGTTGTGATAAGCCGAGATTAAAGTTGGAGTGAAATACTGGGATCTCTCGTGTTGTGCTTACAAACCTCCACAATACATTTAATTAATTATTGATTTATTTCCAATTTTAATAAACTATTGAAACATTTAATCAATAATTTAATGATGTATTTAATTAATTCACATTGGCACTCCTGGCCCAGCTGCTGTGTTCATGAATTGGATTTTATTTCAATCTAACCCATCAAAGTCAGCGTGCAGGGTTAACGGTGATCAAGTCAAAACCATTACTTTTGACAGATAGCCAGTCTTTTAGTATGGAATGCCAGGACTGCCATAATGAATTAATTAAATACACCATTAAATAATTAATTAAGTGTGGCAATAATTAATTAAAATTGGAAATAATTAATTAAAAAGTGTTTTTGACACATTTAATTAATTAATTATTGACACATTTAACTAATTATTTAATGGTGTATTTAATTCATTCATTTTGGCACAGTTGATGCCTTCAGGTCTCACCATGAAAATTTTTTATCAACCTCACCCATCAAACCCAGGGGGCGGGGTTAACACTGATCGAGTCAAAACCATTGCTTTGGCCTGGTGGCCATTGTTTTTAGCACACAACAACTGGCATGTGGAAACTAACAGAACTGAACTTTGAAAAACCCTGTGTGGAGATACAGAAATTATTTTATTGCTGCCATATAATCTGCATCATTATGACTGCATTAATAACATTCTTTACAGCATTATTCCATTTAGTAATGGAATAATCCTGTGACACTAAGTCTATTCTTAGTGTTCTTTCAAATATAATATACTTACAGGTCTCTATCATTCATGGGGTGACTTTTTTACTGACTGTTAATAAATACCATATTATGTGGGAAATAAATAAATGTGAGATTAAAATGATAATTAAACTGACAATATCAATTTCCATATAAACACATTGCAACTTCCTCATTGCCTTATGTAAAAATCATCTTCCCTTTAGAGTATATAATGAACAATCAACAATGTTTCACAATGTTTCACAGTGTTTTATTTTTTTTATAGTTATTCTATAGATGGAATTAGTGAGGCAGATTTTTTAATATGAGATAAAAACAATAAAGATGTGTAACATGAAGTCAGACTGCCAGGACATTTATGTAATTCTCGCGATCATTTTATAATATAGGTGCAAGGCTTCAGTTGGCTGTACATCAACCACTGTTGCCTGCAGATGTCACCCATGAGTGTAATTAATGAAGGTTAATGAACCAGTTTTTGACACAGTGGTTCAAAGAGGTTCAGAGCTTCATGAAACCTCTGTTTGCCATCACTAGGCGCAAGAACCTAAACCAAATTCCAAAATGGGGGTGTGTCATGGAGGAGTGCCACACCACAACTGCACTCTGGGGGCTTTTATAGATCACTGGCACAATGGCAGCAGGGCTTGCCACTTCCATGATGGCAACAAGTCACACCAGTTCTCCGAGCCTATAAACTAGATTTGCCACACCAACAGGCTGGCAAATGTAGTTTGTAGGTAAAAACATAAAATGCAAGACTTGACTAATAAGCTAAATAACAAGAGCCACTGGAGAGTAACATAATATATAAAAAATACTGACAACCTAAAGGTCCAAAGGACATGATGAATAAAACCAAAACATTAATTATTCAAAAAGTTATGAGCCCCAGAATTTCAAAACAAGTGCCAGGTACTGTGATATTTATTAGCAGAATGGAGAAGTGTTACTTCTGCTGGTGGGTGGAAATCCCACAGTGGAAATATTATTATCATCATTTCTAAGAGTGTAATAATTGGAATTGGAATGAAAAGAAAAGAAAAGCAGAAACACTGATGAGTTTTTTAAAAATTGTGTTTTCAAAAGGTTTACTGAATTAAAAGTAAGAACAGAACAATATAAGAGCCTGATACAATGTTTTAATGTGTAATAACATGTAATATATGTTATATCAGCACCTCATTATGAGTTAGACTACAATAAATGCGTTGATTTACATTCCACCACTGGGTTTCCTGTTTTTTATCTTAATATTCTTTGAAAGTAAGCAAATATAAAGAACAACAAACGGGATGTTATTCAGTATCATGTCTTTGTAAAAGATTTATATTTATTCAGGTGTTTTGTACATCCAGTTTTTAATAAGAAGTGAAGCGATCCACAAAACATCAATAAATGATCAATCCTCCAGCAAATGCCAGTCTGATTCTTCTGGTTTCCTGTAATCTGCTGGATGCAGCTACTTCCTTTTTTGTTCCTTAAAAACTCTACATGGATAACTTGAGTCCAAGATAAATTAACTTTTGGGACCCTGGAGGAGGGATAAGCAGAATGTGCAGAAATTTCTACAAATGAGCTGCACTTATTTCATTTTTCAGCTTAACAAATCATTTTGAAGGTCAGATGTAGTTAAATTATACGCATAAACATGTTTAATATGATTCAAATAAATCTGAATTTAGCTTTTAGACTTGATAAAAGATACAGTTTAGTTTTATGGTACTGTATACATGTCATGGTCCGGAGTCTGCGACTCCGTGTTTATGTTTAGTGTATTAGTATTCTGTGGTTTTGGTTACCTTGGGTGTTTGTACTCTTCTGTTTCATGGTTCATGTTCCTATGTTCTGTGTCCCCCAGTCTGTGTTAAGTTGGTGTGTTGTGTCATTGCGTGTATGTGTTTCCTGTTTTATTGTGAAGGTCTGCGTCTTATGTGAGTGGTTTCAGTTTGTCTCCCTACTCTCGTCACGTAATCACTCCCAGCTGTGTTCCCCACCTGTGTGTAATCTCCCTGTGTTCTCTGAGTGTATTTAAGTTGTGTCTTCTGTCATGGTAGTTGCTGGTTCGTCTGTGTTGTTTCCCCTCGGTCTCCCTGCGTCTCCCCGTATGTATTTCCCCGGACCTCCCTGCATCCTCGTTTCTGGTTTGTCTTATTAGTTTACCCAGTTTAGGTTTCCAGTTTCATGTTTTGTCGCCACCGCTGTTTGTACTTACCCACCCCTGTAAATAAACACTCACCTGCACCAGAGCTGCCGCCTTTTTGGTCCCTTTCTACAATTCCACACGGCTTGCCCCGGCAATCCGTGACAATACACTACCAGTCAGAGGTCAGGTGTACTAGACTGACTTTTACACAACACAACTGATGGTCCCAGCTCCAGGAGGCAAGAAAATTCACAAATGAACCCTGACAAGGTACACATGTGAAGTGAAAACCATTTCAGGTGACTACATCATGAAACTTATTGAGAGAAAGTCCAGGGTTTTCAGTGCTGTCAACAAAGCAAAGAGTGGCTATTGTCAGGAATTTAAAGTATAAAATGTGTTTAGAGTTATTTATCTAGTTTTTCTTTGCTACAAAATTCCATATATCTTGCTTTATATATTTCATGTCTTCAGTTTGTAGAAAGTAGTAAAAATAAAGAAAAACCATTAAAGGTTTGTCCAAACCTTTGACTGTCATGTCAACAGTCACTAGAGCAGGGGTAGACAACTCCAGGCCTCGAGGGCAGGTGTCCTGCAGGTTTTAGATGTGTCCTTGATCCAACACAGCTGTTTTAAATGGCTAAATTATGTACTTAACATATCGTGAAGTTCTCCAGAGGCTGGTAATGAACTCATCACTTGATTCAGGTGTGTTGACCCAGGGTGACATCTAAAACCTGCAGGCTCAGGTAGAACAGAAAAACACTACAACCAGTCCATTTACCAGTGAGTTGAACCCAATTCTGCTCAATATTACTTTGATCTCTTTTTAAGCTTCATGGTGCGATCCTCCACAACAGTTGTAGTTTCTCATGTTGCCCTTTGGAAACATTTATTACCCAGCCTGTACTATAATATAACTAAACTATTTACTATAAGTTTATTCAAATTACAGAGTTGGTCCCAGACTAGTGGTTCTTTAATCCGAAGGGCAACTGCCAGGAGACTCAACACCTTTGTAGATCATCGTGGCAGTGACAGGGAGAGATACATTGGTCATGTGTCAACAGAAGCAGTGCCAGATATATGATGCATTTAATCCAACCCGTTGCTGACCCCGCTGCTGTTGAGTCCATCAAAACTGTATTATGCTTTCTATTAAGGACTTGATTGTGCAATACAGTTCAACAGAGTTCCAAACCTCTGCATGTTTTCTGTTTAAGAGGAAATGTTGAGCTGGAGCCAGTCTGCTCTGTGAAACCGTCAGAGGGATGTTAGCTATCCCGATAGCTGGCCGATGGGTGTTCTGGGTGGTTTCTCACTGTCTCTGTGTCTTCCTTTGGCTTTTATCTTTCTAAAGAAATAAGAGGAGTAAATGTTCATTGATCTTGGCCGGTGGTCAGCCTGGTTCTAGCAGGGGGTAGGAGGAGCAGTGATGTGAAGGTTGCTGCTGCTGCTGTAAGTTTTTGCTTCTTTCGACTTGTTTATTGTTTTATTAATGAGAATTAAAAACATAAATGTAAATATTTGATCATATTTGATCATAAATGAAAGCAATGAATAAAGGTTATTATGTGACATTTACTTAATTAGAAGAAAAACACAAAGAATCATTTAATAAACATGATATACCTAGATTTTTTTTTAATAAATGTGTTAAATGCAGACTCAAAGTCTCTGTTGTACTTCGCCATCACATATTTCCAGTAGTCTGATGCCTTAAAGCTCTCATCTGGAGGGATTTTCCAGTCTGGGTAAATTTCCTTGTATCTCTTGTAAGGGTGCCATTCATAGTTTGTATCACTGCAGCGAAAACACTGGTCACTGATCACAAGAGAAGAGCATATGTCAGTGATCAGTTTTTGCGTATTCGGCCATCTGACCCCTCCCAGACCCTGAGGTCAATGCAGTAGAGCAAAGTGCTCAGTATGGGCTCCTCCTCCTGCTTCACAGGGAGCTTTGCAGAATGGACACTGTTTGCCACAACCAACCATCCATCCATCCATCCATTTTCATCCGCTTTATCCGAGGCCGGGTCGCGGGGGCAGCAGCCTAAGCAAAGAGGCCCAGACCTCCCTCTCCCCAGCCACCTCCTCCAGCTTATCCGGGGGAATACCAAGGCGTTCCCAGGCCAGCCGAGAGATATAATCTCTCCAGCGTGTCCTGGGTCTGCCCCGGGGCCTCCTCCCGGTGGGACATGCCTCGAACACCTCACCCAGGAGGCGCCCAGGGGGCATCCTTGTCAGATGCCCGAACCACCTCAGCTGACTCCTTTCGATGTGGAGCAGCAACGGCTCTACTCTGAGCCCCTCCCGGATGGCCGAACTTCTCACCCTATCTCTAAGGGAGAGGCCAGCCACCCTTCGGAGGAAGCTCATTTCTGCCGCTTGTATCCGCGATCTCGTTCTTTCGGTCACTACCCACAGCTCGTGGCCATAGGTGAGGGTAGGGACGTAGATCGACCGGTAAATTGAGAGCTTCGCTTTTACACTCAGCTCCCTCTTCACCACGACGGACCGGTGCAGCGTCCGCATTACTGCAGCTGCAGCCCCAATCCGTCTGTCGATCTCCGGCTCCCTTCTCCCATCACTCGCGAACAAGACCCCGAGATACTTGAACTCCTCCACTTGGGGCAGGAACTCATCCCCGACCCGGAGTGGGCACTCCACCCTTTTCCGGCTGAGAACCATGGCCTCAGATTTGGAGGTGCTGATCCTCATTCCCGCTGCTTCACACTCGGCTGCGAACCGCTCCAGTGCGAGCTGGAGGCCCTCACCTGATGAAGCCAACAGAACCACATCATCCGCAAAAATCAGAGATGAGATTCTGAGGCCACCAAAGCGAAAGCCCTCCGCCCCTTGGCTGCGCCTAGAAATCCTGTCCATAAAAATTATGAACAGAACCGGAGACAAAGGGCAGCCCTGGCGGAGCCCATCACCCACCGGGAACGAGTCCGACTTATTGCCGGCAATGCGAACCAAGCTCTTGCAACGGTTGTATAGGGATCGAATGGCCCGTAGCAATGGGCCAGACACCCCATACTCCCGCAGCACCTCCCACAGGACACCCCGAGGGACACGGTCGAATGCCTTCTCCAAGTCCACAAAACACATGTAGACTGGTTGGGCAAACTCCCATGCACCCTCAAGTATCCTCGAGAGGATAAAGAGCTGGTCCAGTGTTCCGCGACCAGGACGAAAACCGCATTGATCCTCCTGTATCTGAGGTTCGACTAGCGGACGAACTCTCCTTTCCAGCACCCTGGCATAGACTTTCCCAGGGAGGCTGAGGAGTGTGATCCCCCTGTAGTTGGAACACACCCTCCGGTCCCCCTTCTTAAAGATGGGGACCACCACCCCGGTCTGCCAGTCCACAGGTACTGCCCCTGATCTCCACGCAACATTGCAAAGGCGTGTCAACCAGGACAGCCCTACAACGTCCAGAGCCTTCAGGAACTCGGGGCGGACCTCATCAACACCAGGGGCTCTGCCACCAAGGAGTTGTTTAACTGCCTCAGTGACCTCGCCCCCGGAAATTGGCGGGTCATTCCCCTCATCCCCAGACTCTGCTTCCTCCTCGGAAGACGTGTCAGTGGGATTAAGGAGGTCCTCGAAGTATTCCTTCCACCGCCTGACAATTTTCTCAGTCGACGTCAACAGCGCTCCGCCAGCACTATACACAGTGCAGGTAGAGCACCGCTTTCCCCTCCTGAGACGCCTGACGGTTTGCCAGAATCTCTTCGAGGCAGTCCGAAAGTCTTTTTCCATGGCCTCTCCGAACTCCTCCCACACCCGAGTTTTTGCTTCAGCCACTGCCCGAGCCGCATTCCGCTTGGCCTGTCGATACCTGTCGGCTGCCTCCACAACCAACCAATTTGTTGAAAAGCTCATTTTGGGGTTGCACATGGAGATGCTGTAGTTTCATTTCAATGTTTACATTTTTAAACTTCATTCTCAGATCTTGTGCCATGTCATTCACAGACACTATGAGCCAGTCAGCAAACTGCTCTTTGTCAGCATTGTTCAAAAACATGAAAACACCAAGAGCATCTTTGGAAATGACCAGCTTGTGACCAAGTTCTTTACAAATATCTTCAACAAATGTCTTCAGTTCATCACTCTTTCCTCTTTGGGCCTTGTTGATGGCATCATTTATGCTTCTGATACATGACTGGAGATGTCGGTGCTCAAACACTGATATTGTTGACATAGTTATAAAGCGTTCCACTATTTTGTTGTGAATCCATGTCTGTAGAAAGCCCAGCAGAGGATGTACTTCCTGAGGCAGCTGAAGAAATTCAACCTGCCAACACGGACGATGATGCAATTCTACACTGCAATCATCGAGTCCATCCTCACCTCCTCCATCACTGTGTGGTACGCTGGAGCCACTATCAGGGACAAACAGAGACTGCAGCGTGTTGTGCGCTCTGCTGAGAAGGTGATTGGCTGCAGACTCCCATCTCTGCAGGACCTGTACACCTCCAGGACACTGCGGCGTGCAGCTCGGATCTCAGCTGACCCTTCTCACCCTGGACACAGTCTGTTTGACCTGCTCCCCTCAGGCAGGAGGCTCCGGTCCATTCGCACCAGAACCTCTCGCCACAAGAACAGTTTCTTCCCCTCTGCTGTTGGACACATGAACAATAACCACATGACTGTCCCCGCCACTAACATATGACCCTACGCTGTGTCACTGCATCATTTCATGTCTGGCACTGATCACCACCTGCACTCATGTATATATCTTTCTACGTAGCACTCATAATTCTTATTCTCATGTATATATCTCATGTATATCTCATGCACATATCTTTCTTTCTACATAGCACTTTAATTCTTATTGTTTGCACTGAAGCACCGCAGCA
The DNA here is from genome assembly GCF_041146795.1 of Maylandia zebra. Classification (NCBI taxonomy): domain Eukaryota; kingdom Metazoa; phylum Chordata; class Actinopteri; order Cichliformes; family Cichlidae; genus Maylandia; species Maylandia zebra. The sequence goes on along the minus strand of NC_135169.1, from coordinate 45,386,561 downwards.
ATTTCCTAATGTTGTAAACCTCAACATCTGGCAATAAACCCATTCTGATTCTGATTCTGATTCTGATTTACATACTTCTCAAATGAGCAAATATATCTCAGATAGTTTTGAAAATCATCCTTTGAAAGTAAATCCAGTAAAATGGGATATTGGAAGGACATTCATGTGCTGAACTTCTCACATGTCAGCATTTCATCAACGATGTCATGTCCCAGGAGATAATTGATAAAGTCCTCAACAGCAGGCTTCAAAGCACTTGTTGGTGAATTCTTCTGCCTTCTTCTGACACTGGTCTCTTTTATTAAAGGTGTCTTTAAAATCATCACAAAACTTTTCCATGGTTTTCATCAGACATCTGTAGGGATCATTTTCTTGGATGAAATCTTTGTGCATCTTTTGAAACTCTCTGGCTGCAAATCCACAGATGTGCTGTTTCAGAGAAACTTCAAACTTAATGTCTGTTTGAACATCTTGATTGTTTTGTAGTTTCTCATCAATGATGTGTAGGATCTCCTGGATGTAAGTATCTGAGTAGTTGTTTTTTCTTTTCACTTTTTCTCTCACAAACTGAGAGCAAACATTGATGATGCTGTCAGCCAATTTTTGTACAGCCATTGTGTGATCTTGAATGTTGTACCACTTGCTGAGATTATGTTTAATTTTGTTGTAGAATCCTTCAGGTGTATATTTGAAAGGCTCTTTTCCACAATTTGATATACCTTTATTAGTCCCACAAGGGGAAATTTCATGTTAAGGCTGCCGACCTATTGCACGCAATGGCGGCGCCATCTTACCCTCCGACCATACATACATTACACAAAAACATCACATGGGGAAGACAGGTCAGAGAGGTATAACAATGGAAAATGCACCACATAAGGAAAGATAAGGAGAAAAAAATAACTCCCCCAGACTGAGCTCCAACAGGGAGATCAGTTTGAGAACAGAGAAAAAACACCTCTGTACATAGCACATGAAAAAACTCTTAATACACCAAAGAAACACGACAGTGCATTCGGGCCTGCAGCCTACGCGCTAGTCTCCTTGATCCACCATCAGCATCGGAAGGGAATAAGCATCGAAAGCGTTTGGAGGGGGGAGGGGGGGATGAGTGTATATCTGCATGTGTATATATTAGGGGTGCAACGATATTCGTATCGATATTGAACCGTTCGATACAGTGCTTTCGGTTCGGTACGCATATGTATCAAACAATACAAAATTTGTAATTTATTTTATCAACTTTCCTTCTGACGATGCTGTCTGTGTTGAGTGTTCAGTGAATCTGCGTTCGACTACTCCGCCTAGGCTGCACTGTCGAGCGCAGATCCACTGAGCGCTCAACACAGACAGCATCATCAGAAGGAAGAGCGGAGGGCAAGCTAGCGAGACAGAAGTTAAGCTCTCCTTGCAACATGGCAAATTGAACCTCCCCCACCCTCATTCAGATCTGGCGTTTGGAATTATTTTGGTTTTCATGTGACGTATGACCCTGAAGGTAAGCGCGTCATGGACTAAAGTAAAACAGTATGTTGGATGTGCCACGCAATGCTCAATTACATGGGTGGGAGCTAGTGTGTTAGCGCAGTTAGCTTGTTAACGTGTTGGCCGTCCAGCCCCATGCACAGGGCGCTCGTTAACGGAGATTTGCCGTGTTGTGGCGTTAACGTCATTTCAACGAGATTTACGCTGACAGCACTAGTGGGAACACAACGAATATGACTGCACATTTACGCCGACATCATCCTAGTGCAAAGACAAGTGGAAGCAGACAAAAACAACAAGCATGCATGCTACAAACTTTACCCGAGTCATTTAGACAGCCGTTAGCACATGATTCTTCTTATGGGGACCTGACATGTTTAATATGCTGCTGAGAATATAGCCCAGAAGAAGCGTATAGTATAGCTTTTATTTTGGAAAGAGCCATTTCTCTGTAATAAACTCTCTTTTCCAAAGATGTGTGATTCCTCAATCAGATACAGGGCTCGCAAAATCGCTAGCCCCAGTCGGGCTACCAAAATCTATCTCTGCCCTGCCTGTTGGGCTATCGTAGGAAGGAAAAATATATGTCAATGCTTTTGCATTCTTTCGGAAATGTAGCTGGTAATTATGTCATTGGCATCAGTGAGCCACTGTCAATATGTGACATATTGAAATCGCGTTTGAATTTGCGCTTGTTTTTTGCTTTCACTTTGCAATCGCGCGAACTGTGTATAGAGAGCGACAGCACTGATTGGTGAGTGATGATAATTTGCGCACCAATTCCTCTGACATCGTCTTATCAATCGTTAGCTTACTATGCAAACATGACAAGTGAAATCTCCCGCAGCAAGCTTAAACATGTGAGAGGTTGATCGCTGAGCGTTATGTGAGTGCGCGTGTAAAAGCAGCAGGATATATGTTTTAGTTCTGCTGAGCCAAATAAGACAGGTCAGGGTGAAGAAGTGACAGCCAAAGAAAAGCTTACCACAAAACGGAAAAGTTATGACTAATCAGACTATAAGGCAAAAAGAAAAAGTGCAGCTTTATGGTTTCATGGACAAAAGAATTTCTGTGGCTGCAATATGACGAGCTAAATAACCAGGGGTGCACATAAGTGGTCCACAGGTACGCATTCGCTGTCAAAATAAAAAAGATAAACAAGATAAGAAGTTGCAACGCGTGTTTGCGTACATAAGATTTTCAGGAGGAGGACAGACATTTGTTTAGAACTCTTAAAGATGTCGAAGAAGCAAGCTCCTTTAAGCAATTACTGTGATGTTCCTCCACCTCCAAAGAAATGTCAGAAGGAGTCCGAACCACAAAAGAAGCACGTATTCTCGGAAAAGTAGTTGCAGGAGGTGAGCTGGCTTCAAACAAATGATGAACGCACAGAGACGTGGTGCGGAATGTGCCGTGAAAATTTAATAAATGACAAATTAAAAAGGCATGAACATTTTTTTTTGTATCGAAAAAATATCGAACCGTGACACCAAAGTATTGAACCGAACCGAACCGTGAATTTTGTGTATCGTTGCACCCCTAGTATATATATATGTGTCTGTGTGCGTGTGTGTGTAAAAGTCCAGAGTTCAGCTGAGACAGGGTCCTTCGCCCTGCCAGGCTAAGTAAACAGTCTTCCAGCCAACCCAGGTGGCCTTGCATAGAATGGGAAGAACAGTCTAAGCACAGTCTGTTATCAGGGTGTTTTGTTCAGCTCCAGCCTTGAGACCACAGCTGGCGTCAAGGGGTATCCGCATAAAGTGATGGTGGTTTTTACTTTAGTGCAAACAACTCATGAATTTCAAAGTTGTTCTAACAGTCTGACACTGGTCTCTCAATCTCCCGTTAGAGAGCCGTGAGCTTCTCCATGATGTTATCAACCTTACGCTCCGTGATGTTGTCATTCTTGTGCTCAAAGAGCCGATTTCTGAGAACTCACGACCGCAGTGAGCTTCTTCAAAATGTGATCCAATTTGCGCTCAAAGGTGTTATTCTGAGCGAGCCCCTCCAAGCTGTAATCCAGTTTGCACTCAGAGGTCTTATTCTGAGTATTCACGGCAGCCATAAGCTTCTCCAAGATCTTATCCGTCCTGCACTCAATGAGCCCATTTTTAGAAACTCACGCCTCGTCCCATCATTTCAATCCGAGCGGGCAGCCTTGTGGGGGTTTGAATAGGTAGATATCTTCAGCACTCAGGCTCACCCAAGCCCAAACTTCTCATTGAGAAAGGGGTGTCAATTGCATTCAGGGACCAGTTGATCAAATCCATAATTCTCTTTTAGGTTTTAGAGAACAGACTGTGAGAGAATGTTCCAGGGAAAAGTAATACAAAAAACACAAGACTAGACAAGGACATAAGAGGCTAAGCAGGGAAGCTAAGGGAGAGGAGGAGGAGAAAAGTGTGACCGCTTCATCAAGCGCAACAGACAAGCAGTAAATTTACTTAATAATTTACACGAACAGTATGACAGACCGATTCTCAGGCAGTGAGATACGCCATTTTTGATATTTTGTTCAAAAAAAGAACGTTTCTTTGGAGTTTCACTCCACAACTTTCTGAAGCTGAAGATACAGTTTTCATGCTTTACTGCAGTCCACAGACTTGTCATCCACTCTTTAAACTCCATGATATCATTAGCAGATGACTCACAGTTTCCCAGCAGTTGGATGATGTGTTTCTTGAGCTCATATACAGCCTCACTGTACCCTGCATTCACTGGTGCCATTGGTGGGTTTCCATTCCAGAGTCCAGGAATGTACCAGTTCCCAGTGTCTGGATTGTACTCCATCACATCAGTGAAGCTCTTGTTCTCCTCTTTCTTTTCCATTTTGGCTGCTGCCTGGGTCATCTCATTCAACTGTTCCAGGAGCAGTTTCCTGTCTCGTAAGTTCTTCTCATGGGCTGAAACATCGGACACATTCTGGTGAACAAACACACATTTCGGCTTTTTGCCCACCTCCTTCATCCTGAGAAAAGCATGCACAACTATTTGTAGGATGTCCTTCATTTCAGTTGAATTCTCCATTGCAACATTGACAATGGTGACATCACTCAGCCCCACAACAAGTGTAGCAAGCTCATTGTCGTGCTCATAGCTGTTGTCTAGTTGTGCAAGTTCTGGTGACTTTAAGCCCTCAGTGTCAATGATCAGCATGAAGTCACAGTTTAGGACTTTTTTCATGTCTTCATTGATTTTGATGAGCAACATAAAGGCACCTCGAGTACATCGACCACTGCTGACTGCAAACTGCACTCCAAACATGGTGTTAAGGAGAGTGGACTTTCCTGTGCTCTGAACTCCAAGAACTGTGACGACCAGTATCTTTCTGTTTGGAGACACCAAGTCACTGAGCTGAGAGAGAACATCACTCACCCATCTGAGAGGGATGTTGGATGCATCTCTATCTACAAGCTCAAGAGGAAATCCATCAAGCAACAACTCTGCACACAGTTTGGGCAGATGCTGCAGCTGTTGATGTGCTGGATCTGTTTGTGGAAGGGACAGTGAGGCTTCATAGATCTGACCCATTTCACGGAAGAAGTGTTCAGTCCCCAGTGAGCTGTTGGAAATTTGTCTGTCAATTTTCTTGATTTCCTCTTTGTTCTCAGAGTTCTTACATTTTTCTTTATATTTCTCCTGGAGTTCAGACAGTTTTACACGAGACATGTTATCGAGGTTCATTCGCATCAATTTCAGGAAATAAAACCTCTCTGTTCCTGGGCTTGATATTGCATTGATGAAACATGTCATAGCTGTCAACATGCCATAAGAGTTTTGTTTTTTTCGTAGTTCTTTTTTCCTTTTCTGAAGTTCGCTTTTGTAATCTTCTATATTTTTAGACCCAACATGTTGAAGTCGAAAATCTTCCTTCTCTAACCAGGTAAGTAGTTTCCATATTTCACCTTGCCGTGGAAGGTGATCTTCTTTGTATTTATGGATATCTTGAATTTCAGCAGTGATGGCTTCTGCATTTGTCTTTGCAGTCTGGCACTCTGGAGAGTCTTCATCAACCAGGATTCCCAGTTTATAGGCAATGTCTGCCATCTGCTCTATTGTCATCTTCATTTTTGAGTTTTCCACCACATTACTGACTTTTTTTCTCAAACTTTTCACAAAGTCTGCTTCATTTTTCTGTTTCTTCCTAATAATTATGATCTTGTCTTTAGTCAAGCCCAATTTGTTTGCTACTTTTTCTAAAGCATCTTTACTGAACCGCTTGCTGTAATAGTTACCCACTAAGAAGATCTGTGCCTTGTGGTGTGGGTTGGTAAGTAGACTGCACTCAGAGTCCAAATGGTCAAAGAACACAAAAACTGCAGCAGATGTCTGACACAGAAAGGAGTATTGTGTTTCAAAAGATTCAATGTCACCACGAAGGTTAGCTACAGCCACTGGCTGACTGAAAATATCAATGTTTGTGTTTCCACCAGGAAGATACCAAGTAATTTCAGTCAGTCCGTTGGATATTCTTCTTGGACTGTCACCACACTCCATGTTGCAATGAACAAAGGTGTCATGGTACTGCTGAGAATTGCTCAAAAGCTTATTGAGAATTTCTGACTTGGACGAGGAGCACTCACCCAGTCTGACAAAAGAGATCATTGGAAGTTCAGAGAGAACGATTCTGTCTTCAATGAAGCCCTTAGACTCTAACAGAGACTGAGGTCTGTACTTTTTAACAATGTCTCTCATGGCCCACAGCATGAGTGTGCACTGATTGGTGTCACAATTGGGAAGCAGCAGAGGAACAGAGAACTGACATGTGGACATTTTTAGTGCCATTTCCTGCTGTACAAAACCATCAGAACACAGAAAGAGAGCAGTGATTATATCAAGAGGGTTCACCTTGTCATCTGTGTTTGAACTGTCAGAATCAAACTCTGTACTTCCTGAATCCTCATCACCGCTTGAGTCACACTCTGAGGTATATGTCACATTTCTAGCTGTCACATTAACCATCATCAGTTTCTTTAGAAAATGCCATAGTTGGTCTGATTTACACTTTGCAGGTTCATCAGTGATGGTTCTTTTTGTGATCTCAAGTATTTTGCTGAGTGATAGTTTCTCTCTGTAGTACTGCTCCAAGCCCAGGTCCTCCAGTAACCTCTCCAGCTGTGTCTCTGTGGATACAGAGAATCTTAATTTTAACAAAATACTGGCATTTTAAAAGGCCATTTAAAACATGTTTTAAATCAATTAATGATTTTCTTTATGCAAGAACCTTAAAATATCCTCATCTCGTTTTTTTTGGGCCGCAATGACTGAAAGGTTTTCACACAGTATGGTATGAATACTGTATGACTGTTGTAATCTTGTTAGCTGTTGTATATTATTATTAATATATATCTTTTTGCTTCTCACTGGATTTTAGTTCAACATGTGTAAGAAGAGAAATACAATTTGGTTTTATGTTAAGTTTTATCCTATATTTTTATAGTAGAGTTTAGTGGAGGTTACCCATATGGAAAAGAAATAGTAAAAACTTATAAGTGATTACTCATGAAAGTGGCCACTTTCTCATTACTTTCATATATTGTTTTAGTAAGTATCCAAAACATACAAGTTTCATTATATAATTTTTCAAGGGATCTTATATCTGTTTTCACTCTTGTATGCTTTTCATACAAGTTTCACACAAGACAGATACAAACTTTATAAGATTTATATATATCTTTTCCATATGGGTAGTTACTGCCTAATGAACAGTGCTTCCTCTGAGACAATTTAAAATGCTGATCCACAGGTCTAAAGTTACATTCCAGTATGTTGTCCAGAAGTTAGATTCTGTGGGAACTGGTCCCTGTGCAAAATCCCTGGAATTTTTTAAAGGCCCTGCAGAAATGCTGTGCACTGTTCTAGCTGATGTATTCAAGTCTAAAGCTGGACAAGATAATGACCATGTTAACACAAGTGTGTACAAAAAATAACACAGTGTTATGTACTTTAAATACTTTTTACTCTTGCCCACTATATTTTCCACTACATGGCAGGGAAGACATGATATCTCCACTTCACAGTTGTTGTAAAATCACATCAACAGTGTGATCACTGAAAGGCTTCAAAATAATAGCACTAATGCCATCAGTCAGATTCATCTATAACTTTAGATTTTCAACGTTACATATACAAGTGAGGCTGTAACAATAACTCCACAAAAGCAAAGAAAAATGTGTTTGTTTGGCTCACATGCTGTTATGATGAGGTCAAACGTATGCACAAACAAATGCAGATATGTTTATGTCATTGTAGCTCCTGTTTTTTACAAGAATCTGAATTTGATCATCTACATCAGGGAACAAGTTGTAGCGCTCCTTGAACACCTGTTTTTAATTTGTGTTTGCTTTGAGTTACTGAATCTGCACTTTGTAAAAGGAAAAAAAATATCTGAAATATTTCTTAATTTTTTTTTCCAGTAAATTCCTTTCACTTACTTGTGTTCATAGACGTCTCAACAGACAGTGTTTCACTGCTGTCCATTTCTTCGGGAGCCTCAAAGGAGTTTTCTTTGTTTGATTTTATGTTGCCGAGAGTTGAACTGTTCATTTATCATGCACGGTTTCTCCCCCCATGCAGTGGTAGGAGCAGGATCAGGATCTGTGGGGATTAGTGATGTTAATAATAATAAAGCATTTTACTTACAATTGCTGCTCACAGGATGCACATAATATCAAGCCTTTTTACTAAAACATGATATTGTTACTTCATTACATTAAAACTTTAAAAATCAATCTTTACTGCTTTTTTTTCACTGCCCAGCAATTTTTTTTATTTATTTATTTTTTTTAAATCTGCCATTTTCCAGAAACTAGATGATGATGGATTCAAAAGCAGCAATAAAAATATTCAATCACATACACTTTTGTGCAAATCCTTTTTTTTTTCACATTTCTGCTCATTGTGTTTATGCTTCTCCAACACAATTTAAAGTTTTTTTCACAGGTTCCTTTTAACTGGACAGAATTGCCGACTGGCCTGGATGCAAACTAATTTCCAGTATGCAGCAGGAGACATTTTAAGCTGGCCTTTGCGCTGTCAGTGAACAGCCTCCACTCATCTGCATCATAGTCAGAACCAAATGCACCCAAAAGCACTTTTACATCAACACAACAAGTGAAGTCATCACATAAATATTTTCTCATGAGAACAATATTTTTGTTTCAGGAAAGTAGTTCCTTGCCTGTCAAACCCTGTCATCCCATCCTCCTGTCCAGTTTAAATAGGCATCTTCTCTCTGAAAGTAATAAGAGGAAAGTCTGAAAGTCTGTATACCACAAAGGCCACCACCCTGACAATCAAAAAATGGGAAAAATACCTTATTAAGAAGGGTGTGAATTTAAGGCACTTGTGCAATCCTGCAGGCCTAATACAGAAGATATCACTTAAAAAGTGGCACAACACAGAAGACAGAAAATTATTTTATGTTGGATTACTGTGTGGGGCTTTTATTTGAAGTCTGAAACTCTTTGTAAAGTGCTTTACAAATAAAGTCATTATTTAAATTATTTTAACTGCTCTGCAGAGTAGGAGTACTCAGATTACTCAAATATTTTAATGAAGTATAAGCAAGTAAGAGTCCTGTATTTTAAGTCCTGCATTAAATTAGAAAAGCATTAAAATATATTTAAATATTCTAAGGTAAATGTAGTTATTCTGCAGAATAAGCACACGCCCTTTGCGCAGACTCAGGAAAGATCTTGCGTCGTCATCCAGCACCCACTGTTCTCAACCCGGAAATCAATTTATCGATCCCTCTGTGATGCATAAAACTGCTTATCATTACAACATTAATGGTGTTTAGACTGAACCAGCTGCTTCTCTCTGCTGCACTTATTAAAATGTTCTTATTATGTGACAGAATTCCTAAAACAATCATAAATCAGATGATACGCAGACACACACACTGAGATATCTGTTACAAAACATCAGTATTAAAACAACTCACCTTTACATAACAGCTCTGCTTTTTCTTTTCTGCTTCAGGCTTTTTTCTTCTTTATGCAGTAAATTTACGGACAAACCGTCCTGTAGATCTCCAAATGTGGCAGCAGTGAGAGCGCTCCTGCTATTCTGTTGGTGTTGGGGAACTATGATTATTTTCACTTTTGTTTTAATGACCACGTGACAAGTCTCTACGTTTTTTTAATTTACAAAAAAAATAAATAAATAACGGCAAATTACCAAGAACAAAGTTTCCGTTTTCATTTTCCTAACTTCGAATGGATCAGATATCAGAAAAGGCAAGGCACACGTTGGAATCAACGTTTATCCTTAAAATGAAGCATAAAGAAATAGAAGAATTGCAGATGGTAAATATTCTGAATTATTTTTGTTATTATATGTTCGAGTCCGTATATCCTGAATATAAAGCTTCTTGTTTTCGCTGTTTATATATTTTGCGTTCATTCATTTTATTTCAGAAAGTCTTAAAGCCGCAGGCATCAACACGCCTGAAGGCGGCGCTGTGACCCACCTTTTCCCAGCCAGTTATCGAGCTTCCGGTACGCAGAGAATAAACTACCAGTTTATCTAGGGAAGCTTGCAGTACAGCTTAAAAAACATGCTCCGTATAAACTGGCCATGATATAAAGAGACATTGTGACCTGAGTCTGTGTTCTGAAGGTAAGAGTACTCCCAGGATGGAGTGACACAGAGGAAACACTCGTGTTTCATTTACACGGTTAGCTTAGCTTAGCCACTGCACTGTTGTTTATAGCGTTAGCACGTTGTTAGCGAGTTGCTCCTAGAGAAGTACATCTTTATCAGTGTTAGATTGAGACACTGGGTTTGTTCGGGATACGGACGTTATCGTTACTGGAAGATGTGATAACTATATGAGCTCACCAGCACAGCTCAGGTGAGCGTATCTGTAGATGTTTGTATGTATTTTCATTTCGAAACTCATTACCCGAGTTATACAGGGACCGTTCTCATCTTTCGCTCTTTTTGTTGTTGAATTCACTTTTATCTTGGGCCAGCTTGAACAGCTGCAAACCACAAGATGATTAAAAATCTAAAAATATTATTTGATTTATTTTTCATGCATTAATTTTTTTATCTAGTCATGCACAAATAAGGTGATTTGTATTCGTGTGTCCTTAAGGTAATTTTCCTACTACCAACGAAACAATATAAATTAACTGAGATTTTACAGGAAGTGACTATATTTGCTAATGTGACTCCTACTTATTCTCTTTAAGCTTAGCCTTTTAACCAGACTCCTTAAGTTCTACTAAGTGAAATGGAAAATGCATGACAGAAACATGCACTACAGGGTAGACTGTTTACCACTGGGTAAATACTGAGCAGATACTGCAGATAAACTACAGATACATTTATTCAACTTCAAATTTACTAACAGATGATAAACTTGATGGATAAAATGCAAGAATCTTAAATTTGTTTCAGCTGCACCACCGTCATCGGTCTCAGAAATACTCCCATCATCTCCAGCATAGCATCATGATGAAATGGGTTTTTAAGAATGGGATGAATCATAAATAACAGGAAATTTCCATCAGTGAGTCCACGGATAAATGATTGTCCACAGCTCGGTACAGGTTTTTTGAAACAGTGATTACTACATACAGTGGCGAGCAGCTTATTGACAACCTGACGGCTGCCTTCATGTCCACAGAGCAACAAAGCAACAACATCACTACATAAAAATGCAGGTTAAAGTGTTCCAGCATGTACTCTGATATTGACTGGATGAAATGAAAGTGTGTGTCAGCTAAATACTTTATTTGCAGCAGGAGAGAAGGCGTCAGAAACTTGAAGTTTATCAAAAAAAAAAAAAAAACCTGCCACTGAGCTCGCTGATGTCAGCTGCTGGGGTACAAACTCAGGCCTGTGTTTAAATTAACTTAGTGAACAGGAAATGGTGGACTTCTCTCATCCCAGGGTTACGTCTGTTTTCACTTAACCTGCGCTCTAGAGACTCCGGATGCTTAAATGTTGAAATGTTGTGTATATGTCACCTTACTGTCTGTTTTCTATGTGCAGATATAGAGATGATGCATTAGATCCATTCTGAATAGTATTTCTGAAAGGTATCCTGAGGCTAATCTGACCATGTTACACCACCTTCTGTCTGCTTTCCTCAGCTTCTTCGTGTGGCCCCACCTGCTACCTCAACTTGATCCCCTGGCACAAATCTAAACATGACAGAGCCACGCAACCCCAGTATGTCCTCCATCCCTCAGACGGGCCCTGCACACACAGACTCCAGCTCACCTGCTGTTGAGATGGACCCAGTGGAGTACACACTAAGGAAGCGTCTTCCCCGGAAGCTCCCAAAAAGACGCAACGACGTCTACGTCAACATGAAGACGGACTTCCGCGCTCAGCTGGCGCGCTGTCAGAAGCTTCTGGAAGGTGGGGGTCACAGAGAGATCTGTGTTCACGGCTTGGGCCTGGCCATCAACCGGGCTATTAACATTGCCCTTCAGCTGCAGGCCAGCAGTCAGGGGGCGCTACAGCTGGCAGCCAACACCTCCACAGTGGAGCTTGTGGACGACCTGGAGCCCGAAGATCCGGACGAGGCCGGAGAGCCGATGACGCGTACACGTAACAATTCGGCCATTCACATAAAGGTGTTCTATCCTGACGCTCAGTGACCAATCAGGAGGTTTCCTGTGGATCAGCCTGAGATTCTCCATTAGTCCTCAGGCCCTGTTTGTTCCCTCGTTAACCAGTAGATCACAAACACTGAGTTTATGTGGAGAGCCACCTTTGCTATTCTTGTATTGTATACATTTTTCAGTCTGCATGCTTTGGAGCAACACTAGTGTGCACTATAATTTATACATATGTGGCTGTGCCAACTTTTTTTTTTTTATATGTGTATAATGTTTGTGTGTTCAGGTTTTAAAGATGCCGATAAGAAAGCAGCAAACAGGTGTTATTGTTGTAAATCTCCACTAGGTGGCAGTAGCAGCTACAATAAACATGCCAGGAAGTTGTTACTCTGCAGACTAACTTCTATAGCTCCATCACAACAGTGTTTTGTCAAATTGTTTACAGTGTGAGTTCAGCTGAGGGTCACTGAGACGTAGACTCTGTTTAAATGTGATTTGTGTCTCTGAACTGCTGCTCAAAATGTATATAATGAATGCTGGATTGTTTGAAATCTGGGTAAAAATAAAAACTTGCCAGAGTGTATCTTTCTTTAACTGTTATTTCTGTATTCGTGGCTGGAAAATTTGTATGTGGAACCAGTGGCAGCTTGTACTTGTGCTTGCTTGTTCACCCCATCGAGAGGGGGAAAAAAGGCAAAAATAATGAACGAGATGCACAAACTTCCCCTTTGTTGTGTTTCCATCCATCCTTTCTTTATCCGAGAACAACATTTCGTATTTAAATAGGGAATCATACAGTGATGGGACAAAACAACACAAAACAGGAAAGAAAACGCATACAAACATCCTTAAAAACATCTTGCACTTGCACGACAAGATATAAAAATAAGGGAAAAAACAAGGAAGAACACTTAACTAATCTGAAACAGTTGAGCATCCATTTTACAGAAAGCCTCGAGTTCCCAGGGCTCGCTGATTGCCTGGCTGAGGTTTGATGACGAACAATAGAGGGAGGGAGAAGACGGCGTCGCGTCAGCCTCTGGAAAACTATTTGCAATTACAGCCACACAGGATGTAAATTGTACGTTTTTCCAGACAGTCTGGCTATCAGCGTGTAGAGACTGGGTGAGTGTAGTCAGGCAAAAACAACAACACGGACAATGACGTAGCAGCTTCACAGTTCTCATGTAACCCTCCTCACTGACCTCTCACACCCCCAAACTCACTGGAACTGAACATCAGCTATGTAAGCCTTTGTTATTTGGAAAGGACATGCAGTATCAAACAGGCAATCAGGTACACACAATCATCAAAAAACTAAAGAAGAAAGAGCAGCAAACACCTTTGCAAATGTGTTCAGTGTTACACAACAAAACATGACAAAGAGCCCAACTAGCATGTTAGACCTGACACTACGTCAAAGATTGAGCTTAAAGTAGAAAAATCTGTATAAATAGTAATTCCTCAACTTAAAAATATATTAAAATATTCACTGAAAAAAATCTGAGAGACTGTTTCTGTGAGGCAAAGTTGAAAAATGTGGAAACCATGAGTGAGGCCACGTTAGTTTCTGCCTCCAGTAGTGAAATTGATGCCCAGGTGTAGTCAGTATTAACTGGGTGTTTCCCTCTAAAGAAATAAGTGTAAGGGTCAGACTCGCTGAAAACAGACGCACACGGACGACACTGAAACGTTCAGTCTTAGCTCACCCACACTGAAGTACATTCACACACAAAGTGCAAGAGAGTGCCAGTAAAACAGCTATTGGAGCAGTGCTTCCCAAAAGCATCACTTTGGTCTTTGTCACCGTGTCCATGAGTCACATCTACTTTCCAAGGTGCGTTCATCTCCTGTCCATCCAAAGCGTTGCTGAGACAGTCCTATCCTTTCAGCTCTTCCTCTGCATGCGACGACTGCTGCGTCTTTCTCATTCCACACCGCTTCCAGCAGCGTGCAGGTTAACCAGTGTCACATTTCTCCTCTTGCCTTTGGAAACACAAATTTCTTCGCCCGGGATGGGGCGATCGGTCGATCAGCTGACATCTGGCTTGCATGCCTGTGCACTTGAAAGAAGAAGGTGCACTTTGCCTCGCAGGAAGTTGACGTGGACCTGAAGCAGATCTGTTGCTAAGGACACCCTCCATGTTCCCTCAAGGTCTGTTGCATTTGCTGGTGGTGTAAATTCCTGAAAGAGAATACAAAGAAACACGATGTGACCCCTGAGTCATGTTCTTACGACAGGAGTTTGTCCTTCAGGACAGTTTGGACCTGAATGTCTGTGACTGTGCTCCGTTTGTCTGTTGCCAAAGAAAGAGTCTCTATTTCACTTTAATGCAATAAGTGAGACCATCTTAGAAACAAATGCACTGTCTCTAATCATCAAGTACATACCTTTCCCCACATTTTCCAGATTTTTTAACAGTAATATTATTTTTTATATGGTTTATGCAAAGTAGCAACGATAAGAATAAAACATGCATCACTCTTCTGCAATGCCTTTTCCTAATCTTGCCCAGCACATGTCCAGAGGCGTAGATGTGCTGGAACACAGTGTACTGATGCTTCACCAATTTTTCCCCCAAATAACAAAATTCGAGCCAACATTCACAGCTGGCTCGATTGGTTATCACAGTTATTAAGACAGACAACAACAAAAAATGTGGGGTCAAAGTTGTGATCGTGGTATTTAGGGCTAGATTTACTATTCTGCACAGGTGCAAAAACTTCTTTTCACATCAAAAATCTTGTTTACCAAAGAGCATTTCCAAAAATGAACCATAGGGGTGGAAGGACTCACGGTGCACTAATTTATAAAGATGCAGTCTGTTCCAATATTCAACTACTAAGAGCCGCACAAATTAGTGGCTCCAAAGTTAGCACACGCAATGAGGGTCAAGTGATGTCCTAGTAACAGTAATATTGTGGAGGCTCAGGTTTTACACATCAGTTTCTCTATGGAAACAGTGTAGCACTTAAGATGAATGAAAGGAGGCTGAATGTTTATGATATGAGGGCCCTTTTTTTGCTGCAGCCTGTAATAAATAAATGTAGTATTACATAGTTTAAGATTCAAACACTGATAGTGACACACTAACAAAGTCCCATTAACAGCTGTGTGCACACTTCTGTAAATATTTTAATTATGTATCAATATTAAGGTAGAAATGCAACCGAAAGCCTGAAAGTTCAGCTCAGTCTATTCTGCTTGGTTTCATTCACATATTAACATCATAAGTGAAGAGCAGGAGGGGACTTGGCTCTAAACGTGCAGTGTGAGAACACGGGGAAGTTGCAGGACAAAGTTTTGGCACTGCACTCACAGCTGGAGCCATCTCCCAGAGTACCAGTTACTCACTCGTTCATTGAACACAAATCACATTAACTGTGACAACCGAACAACACAAGCTTTTTTTAAAATGTTAAATTTAGTGTTAAACTGTTATGTTTGTGTTCTGAGAGGGAAATTCCAAAAGTAGCTTTTAAAGCACCCAAAGATGTTTTACTTTGGTGCAGACTGTCTGTGCAAACCACAAATCATTTAATATCCGTTTCTTTTTCTTCTGCTCTCAAATCTGTAATATACTATTGACCTTGTAGTACCATATCACCCTATTAGAGCGCTTCACTCTCGCTCTGCAGGCCTACTTGTTGTTCCTAGAGTATTTAAAAGTAGGATGGGAGGCAGAGCCTTCAGTTTTCAGGCCCCTCTTCTGTGGAACCAGCTTCCAGTTTGGATTCAGGAGACAGACACTATCTCTACTTTCAAGATTAGGCTTAAAACTTTCCTTTTTGCTAAAGCATATAGTTAGGGCTGGACCAGGTGACCCTGAATCCTCCCTTAGTTATGCAATAGGTGTAGGCTGCTGGAGGATTCCCATGATGCATTGAGTTTTTCCTTTCCAGTCACCTTTCTCACTCAACGTGTTAATAGACCTCTCTGCTGAATCACACTTGTTATTAACCTCTGTCTCTCTTCCACAGCATGTCTTCATCCTGTCTTCCTTCTCTCACCCCAAGCAGTTGCAGCACATGGCCCCGCCCCCCCCTGAGCCTGGTTTTGCCGGAGGTTTCTTCCTGTTAAAAGGGAATTTTTTCCTCCCATTGTCGCCAAAGTGCTTGCTCATAGTAGGCACATATGATTGTTGGGGTTTTCTCTGTATGTATTATTGTAGGGTCTACCTTGCAATATAAAGCGACTGTTGTTGTGATTTGGTGCTGAATTGAATATACACTACTGAAGTGTCAAACTGCTGCAGTTCTCTAACTCTGATATTATCTTTGTAAATGCATGCAGTAGAATTCAAAATTCACCAGAGAATAGGAGAGGGAGAGAGATGGCATCATAGTTAGGGAGTGCATGGACATCTATCCCACAGGAAGTAATGTGAAAAGAGAGAGTAGATGTGTCCGGGGAGGAGAGAGCGGTGAGCAACAAGTAAGGAGTGATAAGCATGGTTAGACAGAAGACTTCATATATTTTTAAAGTCAGTTTGATCCCATTTGCTTAGTTATAGTTGAATAATGGTCAAAAATGTAGAGCTTTAGAAGCAGATAACTCAAAAGTGCCTGACTGATGTGCTCCACTACAAATAGCACTGCACCTCTGCACATGCCTGACCCGACTAAATTAGCTGACTGCTTTCAAAACCCACTACCACAGCTTATACTGCTCATTAAAGAGGGTCTAAATGGACAACAATCAGATATCAAAGCAAGATCCCCTTTGGTTGTGAACCAAATATTGCACATTTTGGCACCTGACCATGACCATTTGCCCATGTACACAGTGACAACACAGTGATGTTTGCTGGGCAGCTGCTGACCTGTTATTCCTGAATTACTACCTGGGAAGCTTCTCCAACTCACCTGGATGTTGAGACTACGCAGCACAGCGTTGATGCTGAGCAGGTTTCTGATGGTGTTGTCTATGTGACTGTGCATTGCTGTGTTGGTGACCGACGTCTGTAGCGTGTTGAGGGACTGTTGTAACAACCATAAGCCAGTCTGCACCTCCTGGGCTTGTTCCTGTGCCTTGCAGGAAAAAAAAACCGGGGGCAGGATTTAAAGACCGTCCCTATACTAGAACAAACGGAGCCAGTAATAATGATCAGATTAGAAACGAACAGGTACTACGGCTTTGCCCACAGGTCGACTGAATTTGATAGCTGATTTAAATCTGCTGCTTAACATCCAGCAGTCATCAGTGATTACTTACATTTTTCTTCTCCCATACATCAAAGTCTACTGTAGTCTGGGGGACGGTGACAGACTGGGACAGGCCACAGCCTTCTCTACATGACTTCTGCAAAAAGAGAGAGAGAGTATTGATGACTTCAGCAGACAAAGAGTCTTTAGAGGACAACATAAAGCAACCTTCAGCTGCTCTCAGGTTTTAATGCATGCATACATTTTCCTCTCACCATAGCACCTTCTGCGTCTCGTGCTTCCTGTATGAAATGGTTCAGGACCCTCAGGTCACAAATTGGCCTCAGTGGGGATGACAAGCCTGGCTGGGTCCAGTCCAACACTAACAACAGCAAGGCAAGCAGTCCTGCTTATCACACACAACGGACACACAAACACATTTCATCAAAGTCTGGCGATGGTTTGATACCACTTCACATGTCCAGTACCAGCACTGAAACTGTGACACTGAGTTTCTTCTGAGCTGAAAACACGTTTTACATTTTCATTAACAAAAGAAACGTAACTTAGTTTTCAAACCATCCGCTGTGTTTCTAATGATAAATCTGTCTTCATTGCATGTTGCAGTTAAGCATTTACATAATTTTTATGCTGAAATCATATCAGATTTTTCTCTACCATCCATATATACATCTTCAAGTTAACAGCATGGCTTGGTGCATAATTTGCACTTGTAAGAGGGCAACAGCTGTGAGAGAAAGTGTGGGAATACTGAATAATATAAGTTTAGTTTAAGACATAACAGCCATATTATAATCATGGCACTCAAGAGGACTTCAGATATATAAGGGATAAGCATAGTCAAATATAAGCACAATCTAAACTTTTGTGTATGACACCACAATGTGCAAGTGATATGCACATTAACAGTTAAGCATGGTTCATTGTTTCACTAACATTTAAAAATGTCTTTCTCATGCGGACTCTGCAGGTCACCCCTCAGGTAAAGAGCTGTGAGGCTGGTAATTTTCCATTTGTTTTACTTCTCTGCTTGTTTGTAGGTCAACTTTGACCATTCTTTCATGACATGCTTCACGTCAAAATAATATTTTATTTAGGGGAACAGGGAGAAAATGAGCCTCTTGATGTTTTTGTGCATCCGTCTAACCAGCATGAGCAAACAAACAGAAACCTAAATCCAGACCGATACAAAATATGAAGTAATCTAGTTCATAGAGCAGCCTAACGTAACCAGACAAACCAAGAGGCACAGGCTCTGATGCCAATGGCTGGGAAACTTTACAAAGAAGCAAGCAGAGCAAATGTTCTACATAGTCTTAAAGTAACACTTCTGCCCAGGTCAGGTCCATCATTCTGAAAACAAATTATAAGAAAAAATAAAGTATCTTAGTAAGATACTGTACCTCAGTGCTCCTTGGTACTGGTACTTCAACTATCTGTAACTCTACTGGAAGGATGGAACATTGATCCACCAAACGATATCGTCTCATTTGATGTTTGAGCGCGGTCTAGCACGCCAGCCCAAACTCTACCATTGGTGTCCGACTGGGTTAAGAGCTGGTGCCTACAAAGGCCACAGCAGATGATTTACAGAGATCTGCTGAGGAAACAAGTGGACCTAAACCATGCAAGCAAAATAACCACCACTGGCTAACAGAACCAGGTCAGATCATCTCAGTGGAGCCATCCAGATTCTTTTTTTCCTCACTTATTACCCCTCTGGGAATTTTCGTACGTATAGCCGCATAGCCAGGGATCCTTCAGAAAAAGTAATTCTACCAAGTGATAAAATCGTGACAACTATTTTAAATACACAACTACAGAAGAGACATCAGCTAAAGGAAAATGCACTCAAATGCTGAAGAACACAAAACAATCTATTTATTTGTTGTCACACTTA
The DNA here is from genome assembly GCF_041146795.1 of Maylandia zebra. Taxonomy (NCBI): domain Eukaryota; kingdom Metazoa; phylum Chordata; class Actinopteri; order Cichliformes; family Cichlidae; genus Maylandia; species Maylandia zebra. The sequence continues at coordinate 45,367,430 of NC_135169.1, read as the reverse complement.
ATTCAGACCCCTGCTGTCCTGTGACCTGTGTTCAGTGTGAGAACATGTGAGGCTAGAGGACTGTGTCAGTTAGCCAACAAAAGCCTTTCTAGGAATAGTGTACCTAACTTTGATGCATTGCTTCTGACTGAGCTGCTCAGTCTTAGTATGTGATGCATTACTGTTTAAGCTGTGTCACAACAGCATGATTCGGCAAATGAAACCATGTGATCTGCTGCATTATGAACAGAAACCTGCAGATACCATGACAGTGCAGGAATGACCTTGTTTAATCCTTGCTGTAACAGGGTATTTCCACAGCTGGGACATTAGTCAGCTGTGTTTCTAACTTTTTCCCATGAGCATAAAAGAAACTTGTCACATTCATAGAAATCAAGCCACATTCTGAACTCTAACGATACACTTGGAAATCTTGAGGGTCATGTGGGCATCAGCCTTGTTCCTCTGTGCCACATGTTGAATGCGCTCTTTCACAGCAGCCTGGCTGTGTGACGCAAAAGCATGACAGAAAATACAGATGATTTTCCCAGGCAGATGGGGCTGATACAGGTCACATTAGGTTCTCAGACCTCCTCATAACTACAACAAATTGAGATGGTTTCCAATATTAGATGAAGTCTTTTGAAAGTGATAACACAAGAGAAAACATCAAGAAGAGGTCAACAGCCCTCTACACCTCCCGTTTTCCTCGTTGGCAGTGACATGAGGATTGTCAGTGGCACATCTGCTTCTATATAACTGGAATCTGGGCTTTTTCACCCTCAGTGACAGAAAGTTTAATTGTTATTTGAAAAATAACAACATATAGTTACCAGTGCAGTCTCTGATAAAATAACATATGCAAGTTTGAGAGGCAAACTGGTCTCTGCTTCTTTTTTTTTCATCCGATCTGGCATTTGTTAGTGTGTGTGACTCAGCTTGAGGGTTATCAGCGAACTTTTCAACTCCACCACTGCCTACGTGAGAATTCATCAATCTAAAAAGTGTACGCACATGCATCCACTCTCGACTTTCTCACCACGATGGTGGAATTTGCGGCCCAGGACTGCGGCCAGACTGGAAGTTAACAGGTTCGCCTGCCAACGGCTGCCAAAACCATGTTGCTATTTTAAATTGAAATCAGCAGTCCACAAGTGGCAGTACTTTGGATAATGGCAAACTTCAGGCCAGGTATGTGACAGATGCTTTGCAAAGGTGACCGGCCGACTTAAAGTTGGCACTTTTGGTATGCGTTATTCTATCTAACTCTCACAAACACGTGCAAAAAGACTGTAGCATTTTAGATGGCACACAGGGCTGATAAGGAGATCCTATTTAAAACACATATCACCAGTGGAATGGTTGCTGCTGAATGCTTTGCAGTCTTCTACTTTGAACAGGTCTTCCACATGATAAAGTGCAGAGTTGTAAATAGGTAGCTATCAGATGACACAGGTCTGACATAATTTCCTGTTCTGCTGGAATCCCTTATAGCGGTCACCCTTTGATAACCCTTTGCTCTTTTCTGCTGACTTAAGTATGCGATGACTGTGCCAGAAAGCACAGATTCAGCTTGCATGTTTGAACATTTTCCAGTATGCTGTGTCACGCTAGAGAAACGCAGTGGAGATGGATTTCCCCAATGAACGAGACAAAAAAAGTCCTCAATACTCAGCACCTCATGTAGAGCAGCGATTTGCAGTAACAACTGCTTCATCAGCAGACTTTTTTTTGTCATAAACATGCATATTCACTCCATCATACATTTGTTCCACCAAATACAATTCATTGGCTTTATTTCATTTTTAAATGTTAGTATCTTAAATAATCAAGAGCCTCTGGGTGTATTACAGTCTTAAAGCACGGTTCAACGTATAACTATGCTACAGGGAGTAAAGCACAAAAGAAGAAAAATGACAATCCTGTAGCACAGGACTGTCATTTTTCTTCTTTTTCTTCTTTTGTGATCTGCGAAAAACCGGAAAAAGTAGCAACTTATCTCCAGATGCTTAAATCCCAAACCCCAGAACCAATATTCTTCCATACAGGATAAGCTGTACATCGAGAAGCCTAAATGCAAGCATCCATGTGTCATCAGCGTGATGAGCGTGTTCAAAAATGCCCAGCACAGAGACCGCTGTGGCACGCAGGTCATGCACACCAAGCGAGGCACCAAAATAGAAATCTCACATGCGCTCTTACCTCTACCTGTTTTCTGCAACATTCGCAAACAGGTGCAGCATCTTTAAAACACATCGTGAAACAACTAAACACATGCGCAGGCGTCACGATTCAGGTTCCGTCCAACAGATCCAATACACCACCAAGTGCGCTGGTCTCTGCGCGAATCCCGACCAGCGTGCAGGTCCGTGTAAAAAAATAGGTCCGTGCAGTCACCTTCCACACTTTGCATCACCGCTGTGCTTTGGCAAAACCTTTTATTTACCTCCCCCAAGGATATAGTGATAACGTGATAGCCCGCAAGAACGACTACGCGCCTTTCTACGTACCGCGGTGACATTAAACATCAACCCACCATGCAGTGACTCATTGCGTAAAGAGTGAAAATAGAGTAACTAGTAAAGCCAGAGTACAGAGAAAAAAACATGAAGGCATGCCCATAACTCACTGGGAAACTCCATAGCGGCATCCGCATAGCCCCTCACAGGGTCCTCGCGGTTTGGCCCATAGGTCCGTCTATTGCCCATTAATTGGAAACGAAGCTCTTTTGTGGATCTCTTGTGCACTTATCCGGTAGGTGTTTCTAAAAAGTGATGCCGTTTGATTTTTTTTATTGATGACTTTGAAAATATAGTTGCATTGTTTTAGTGATGACAATATAAGCCGCTCCTCCCTTAAGGCAAAATGTTTTCTTTCATCGTTATCCAAATAATAGCCCCATCGGTGTTTAGATAACAAAAAGTAAATAATGCCTCAAAAAAAGCCGCGCAGACACTTCCCATTCATTGTCTGGGTGCTTTCAGAAACGCTCATTAGAATATATTTATTGCCGAAAATGACAAAAGAAAACTTCAGAAATGCTTTCGTTTGTTTTCTCTTTCTTTGTTTTATACGCCGTTTTTCATTAAAAAAGCGTATTTGTTTTGAGGTGGAGTTTGGTAAAGAGGGACGGTTTTTTGGAAAGTTTACATACATTAGCAGCTTAACCCCCCAAAAGTTACGTTTTCTTAAACGACTTCTCTTTTGTTCTATGTTAATAGATTTTTTTCGGGTCTGTGTTTTTATGTTTCCCAGGTGATTCTCACATAGACACTCTGTGCCCACCAGCCTGTGACCAGGTAAATTGGGTCATGTGTAAAATGGGCTGTTAAATATTTATCAAAGACAAATTTTGAACAAAGAAGGCAAATAGTTTATTTAACATTTAGATCTCAAGAGAATAGTGTTTATGTTTATATTTTATGTAGAAATATATTATTAATCTATTTTGTGGCTTTGTTAGTTTCCATTGCTCTGTAATGAAGGATATTTGGTTTCACTTTCCCGTTTCTTGATATTCCTCTGCTCTTCTCATCCCATCTTCTAGCCACTGATTGTATTTCCTGTCTGAAGTGACATCCTGTCTCTGTTTTGTACCTTTCCCCCATTTTTTAACATTTCTTCCCTCCGGAAGAAAAAGTGATAGGCTTTTTTTTCTTTTTTAAAAAGAATTCCATCTACCTTATCCTCTAGCCTATCCAAACTGAGAAGTAAGGTGCAACCTGGATAGGTAATTGCTGTTTCTTAAGTTATTACGGAAAATATGTAGCATTTCAAATATCACTGCACTACCTATTTTATCGCCCCATCCCTGAGCTACCGTACCTTCCTTAGCAACCTTAGACCAATAAAACCAGAACACATCAAATACATTTTTGCAGCACTTTAAAAATATCTAAGTGAGGAGGGGAAATGAATCAAGTTTGTGTTCTTTTTGGTTAGCAGTGATTTTTCCTTGAAACTCTCAGATGGATGCCATTTTTGTCCAATCACGTTCTTTTTGTTGAATCATCAATACTGAACATAACTGAGGCAAGTGAAGCCTGTACTTCTTTAGACGTTGGTCTGGGTTCTTTTGTGATGTCCGGGATGCGTCATCGAAGCACTCTTGAAGTATTTTTGGTACGCTGGGAAGTTTCACCACTGTTCTGTGTTTTAGCCTTTTGTGGATGATGGCTCTCATTTTGGTTTTCTGGAGTACTGTTAATTAATGGTTAATCAAGGGGGACAATCACTTTTTTCACTCATGGTCAGTTGGTTTAAAAATGTTACATTTTTTGTTACATTTGTTAATCTCCCTGTTATCTACAATTCTGTTGCCATCTTTTATATTTGGGGGTCAGTTTGACTCAAAAATGATGCATTATTTATCCAAGAAGTTACCATAGCATGAAACAAAACACACTTAGAAGGATTTTATTCATTATAGAGATGAAAAAAAGAAACAAAAAAAACATATAGAAAGTCAGTTTTGGCATTGTGTCAGACTGTTTAATAGTAGTGTTCTGTGGATATGAATGTAGATCTTTAAGACAGCCATCACCAAATGAACTTTATAATAGTATTCCAGATGTGGTCTAGGTGTCCCTCATCTCTCACTATGAATTTCAGCATGTCTTCACGTAAAGTAAATGCTTCTGAAGAATACTCCTTGCATTTAGATTTTCATAGTTCTGGTGCTTGCTGTATAGGAAAACTGGAAGCACCATGGCTCCGTGGGAGGACATTTTTCATTTCCTTGATGCAAAAGATAACAGTGACTTCATCAGGCAGTTTTCACTCTCCTCAACATGGTAATTCTTCGTATTCAACAGCTCCTCCTATAGCATGAGTCTAATACGTCACACATTGCAGTCACTTTGTCACTCTCTCTGGCTCTGCCTCTAATCAAAGCATATGGCTTGGGAGAGCACATGGAAGCCTGCAGAGACATGGTGAGTGGAAAGACTGACCTTCCCCTGTCAGCATTCCACAGCGTCGCTGCTTTCACCTTCTGACATGTACCCTCCTGTCCAAATGAGGAAACCACTGAAACTTTCAAGTGGGGCACAACCAAGTCTTTCCTACTGTTTCCATAAATGTGCCTATTTCAGCCTTGTTATCTCTACTTTTCACGATGCTGCTATTTATCTTGTATCTCGGAGATGGCTGATAGCTATGCTGAGAGTGGTCAAAGGAGCTTTGAAAGAAAAGCGTCTGGACTTCTTTAAGTTGCTTGAAGACGTTTCACCTCTCATCCGAGAAGCTTCTTCAGTTCTAAGGTCAAATGGCGGAGAGTCCCAGATTTAAACCCAGTGGGAGTATCCCCCCAAAGAGGGACAAAAGGACCCCCTGATAGTCCTCTAATCACATGAGCCAAGGTGTGAAAACGGGTGTGGGTCACAATCAGCCAGGGTTTCGGGTGAACTCATTGTGAAACCTGACCCCACCTTATCATGCGATTTCCTGAGGTCAGATGGCCCAGGATGTCCCCAGACGCCTTAACGCCCACTCACATTTGACCTTAGAACTGAAGAAGCTTCTCGGATGAGAGGTGAAACGTCTTCAAGCAACTTAAAGAAGTCCAGACGGTTTTCTTTGAAAGCTCCTTTGACTTCGATGACCTGGATGACTGAGAACCTTCACAGACATATGCTGAGAGTGAAATATTTTTTTTGCAATTTTTGAAGGTAATGTAGCTGCTACGAGTTGAGTGACAGGAGGGACAACACTAATGCTCTCATTCTTATAAGATGAGGATCTCTCATAGTTAACATCTGCAACATTAGGCACATTCTTCTGTCAGTTTCATTATCCAATAGCATCTAGAAAACTGGAAGGTTTTCTATCAATATGAGAGTTTGACGGGAGTACGCATGCATGCATGAAAGAATAGCACAGAAGCCTGTTGTGCAAGCTTTTATATAATTTCTTCTCGTCTATGATATTCAAACGATCACCTGCCAACATCAGAACAAATTTTACATCGAAACAGTTTGACACATATAAAACTTATTGCATGGATCTTCCCTCCACTGTGTTTGGCAACTCATTCCTAGTTCTATTACTACGAGATTCATTAGGTCAAGCACTTGAATCAAGGCAGCTCTTTAGGAAGGCATGGTCTCACTGTGCACATCTTGTAACCTCCAAATTGGTAGACAATGTAGTACATAGCTCAGAGGAAAGTATAACTTTCAACACCCCCAACTTCCCACAACCAGTGACATGCATCCTCAAATGTTACAACTTGCACTCATTCAGGAGGAAATTCTGAATGTCCTTCACGTCACTGTAAAAACAAACAAACACACATAGAAAAATAAAGAACAGACTTAAATGCTGAAATAGTTCTTTGTACAAGTTCTAGCTTTACATTCAGCAGGTTGTCCTTACCTGTGATGAGTGGGAGACTCTTAGCTGCCATTTTCAACTTGATGATTCTCAATGGAGAACTTTTGCTCTTTCCACCCAAGAAGCCTCGACTCATCTCGTGGAACTAGAAATGTTTTGGAACTTTATAAATAATTTCCCTTTTAGTATAATAAAATTCTCAATTTTCTCGGTTTTTGAGACATCTTAATTTTTTTTACTATGTTTAAAACTAGTTCCATTTAATCAAGTGCACAATGAGCTTAGTGTTATTTAGTCATTTAAGCTACTTATTGCTTTACAAAGTCTGTTAGCATGTGTTAACCTGAACTTACATTAAATATGCAAAAAATTTACAAAGATTTGGTGCATTTCTCTCTCCAGTAGAGTTCAGAGACTAGATAAAAAATAGTCAATTGTACCAACCATCACAAACCTCTAAAAATTGGAAAATAAAATCCCTATGAACAGTGTTAATCTTGAACATTACTTAATCTGTGGAAGGTAAGTAAAATTTGTTGTGAATAGTGCAGTCGAGCACCATTCACAACAAATTTTACTTAAGATACTATTATGCTGCTGCAGCAATACCATTTAAAAGTCACAACACATTCAAATTAATTAAGTTCTAACCCCACCATGACCACAACCTATTTAAAGTTTCACTGAACTACATACAAAAACATAAATCAAAACTGACCCAGGCACATGGAAGAGCAATCTCATCCATCATCTAAACAAAGCATCTGCTACAGGAAGATGAAGGCTATTTAAAGGAAAGTGTGAGTGTTGGAGTTCATTCATGATATTCTTAGAATAGTTTTCATTCAATATGACTTCCTCATGAGACAACGAAACAATCAGAAGTAGGACAAACATTAGGAACCAGAATGGCGTTACTAATTCTGTGCACAATAATCAATTTAATCAGTTTTATTTACTAAATAAGATCAAATTGATATTATGTCATGTGAATTGTAACGATTCAGCTCAATGCAGGTCTGTTAAAAATGTTATGCAGCACTCATTCTCTGCACTTCAGTCAGGGGTATTTGTGTCCAGTGCCCTCGTGCTGACAGTCCCTTTGGAGCCAGAGTATAGGAAATATATTGAAATTTCCTGGAAGTCCCTTCTGTGTGTCATAAAGGAAAAGGGTGTCCTTCAGGGGCCACATGAAAAAGCTCCGTCAGACAGGAAGTAAAGGTATGTTTGCATATGTATTATCGTAAGCTAACAATGCAATGGTCCCAGTATGCAAGGTCCCAGTATGACATGAGGGTTAAGTGACACATACAGCTTTATTCACAAATACTTGGAAACCCTGATAAGTCACCAAGCTTACATACCCCCACGCTTACCGTTTCAAAATCCTATGTAAGCTGCACGTATAACACACACACAGACACACACACCGACACACAGAGAAGTTAATAACCAGATATTAACTATGACCAGTGATTCACTACAACAGTCATGATTGTCCTGATGTCAGTAAATAAAAAAAATAATATTAAAAAAAGTTTCTCAATTCACTTTTAATCAAAAGCCAAGAAAAACAACTGGAATTTCTGCATTTGTTCCTTTCCTAAACATGCAACATCTAAAACACCAGCTGGAGGACAAGTATGAACTTAAAACAACTTGATTCAATGTATTTCAGGTATTTTTCTAATTTCATAGATATAACTCTAGACCCAGATTCTGAGTCAGCTTTAATTGTACATGTCAATGCGGTGCTAAACTGAAGCCAGTGCTGACAACTGTGCTGCACTGTTTGCTCAAAGGGCTGTTTGCTTATGTCTGGGCCAACATGAGAGAGAGAGAGAGGAGAGGGAGACAAGGTACGTGCTGCGAGCCATGCTTCATGATCAGAGCAGAGGATTGGGGTGGGAGGTGAGGGATGTGTGGGGAGTGCGGGGGCAGGGGTGTCCAGTCTCAGTGACTCCTGGTTTGGAATAGGACACAGTTATTGAATTTAGGATGACATGGAGGAGGGGAGATGTAAAGTTGGGATGAACCCAATTGCACATTCCTCATGCCATGAGCTGGGGGAACTGCAAGAGACGCTGCACCGTACTTTATAGGAGACAGCCAAAGAGCACAGCTGTTAGCGTGTGTGTGTGTGTGTGTGTGTGTGTGTGTGTGTGTGTGTGTGTGTGTGTGTGTGTGTGTGTGTGTGTGTGTGTGTGTGTGTGTGTTTCACTTTCTATCTAGGTTTTTGGCTTGGACCCAGCTAGGTCTACTCCTCTGGCGCGCCACAAGACAGGAAACTGACATAAAAGAACAGGGAAACTCTCCGTGAGCGACACAGGAGCCGAGGCAGGAGCCAAGACAGTGGTCACTGACAAAGTCAGAAGTTATTGTTTCAGGTTACAGGCATATACTGTGACAAGAACTGTATGTTATTGGAGTTATTGTGATTCCATTGTAACGGCCACAAGCTTGGAAAGAGTCCCGGGACAGGGATTTCATCAGTGAAACCGATGCCTTGACCTAATGCTGTCATTTAACCTCCAGTGGAACTCCATGCTACTGTGATCACTTACAGATATTCATTTGTACTGAATGCTCCTCCTGCAAATAAAAGGGGGATACCTGTAAAGGGAGCATTTGACCTACTAACTAGAATTGGGATATAAGGATAAGCTTGTGTGAACACCTGTGCTTCTAGCAATCTAGAAACCATCAGCTAATCTACTGAGCCTCCTCTAGATGCAAAGACCAGTTTTATTGTTCCAGTATAGCCAGAGTGGACAATTAATATGTACTTCAAGGTATCCAGTCCAGAAGGCTGCTCATGAATGCAGACACACTTTTTAAAAAGCTAATTAAAAGCTCTTATGCTGAATGTATACAATCCAGTATCAAGAAAGCTGCAATCCTTAATCCGAGGAAGAGATTGGCAACTATCATTTCAGATGTGATGCAACATCACGAGTGACCTAAACTGCATTCCTTACTCTGTAGCTAACTCTGTGTTTTAGCTCCTCAGATTTTCCCTATTATCTTTTGTATAATTCTTTGAAAGCATAACCACTTATTTTCCTTACATTTAGTCCTCTTCCTGTTGCCCATCTGCCCTCTTTGGTATTTCTTCTGACCTAACTGCCCCTAGTCACACTCCCTCTTATCTATTGGCCACTCATCACTTGTCATTTCCACTTAATGCCCTTTTCCCTCCTCCCTGCCATTTCACTGACTCGCTGGCCCTCTATGGCCTGAGATTTAGGTTTAACATTCCACCTCAGCCTCTTTCTTCCATTTACATTCTTCACTGTGCTGCTGTTCAATGAGCACACGTTTAACTTTGACTCTTAGTTTTTCTGGTAAAGGCAGCAGTCCCCAACCTTTTTTGCGCCACAGACCGATTTAATGTCAGACAATATTTTCACGGACCGGCCTTTAAGGTGTCGCGGATAAATACAACAAAATAAAATAATACGACCGAGACAGAAACTGTAGTATTTTGTAAATATAGTCATAAACGTAAATTCACTGTGTTATTGTGTAACTTTATTAGCAGCATCCTCCTGAAATATGCCAACAACATTGAGAGTAACATCCTCCTCTCTGCCCCTTAATAATGCTCTCTGGTCGCTATGGTAATGCGAAAATATTTCTTTCAAAATAAGACACAACTACAACACGGGAAAAGACCCAGGGAAACTGAGTTAATAATAAAAACCCTGAAAACCATCATTTTTACACCCGAGCCTCAACTCTCGTGGCCCGGTCCCAGTCCGTGGAGCAGAGGTTGGGGACCGCTGGGTTAGACCACACATTTTGACTTACAACACCATAAGCCTAAAACCATCCAACTTTAATTGAAAACCTCATGGCTCTCGGATACAATAGTTTAAAGACGCCAATATTTTCCAAAACAAAGCACTCCCTTAATTTTGCTTACCACCTATCCAGGCCAGTGAACAACGCTGTAGCCCTCATTTTTTATTAGGTCTTCAAACAGATTCAGTCAATACAGCTCATAAAGCACTTTGTGAGACTGGCAGAACATATCTGAGTGTATATTAAGCTATAGCCCAGATTTTGTGATATCAGATAGCATAATGTCATCTGAGCTCCAACTGAACACAGGAAACTCTTCTCATTCTACACAGGACCGTCCACTGGATATGTGCAAATCTCATGATCATCAGGCAACATATACAATACAATAACAAGCAGACAGTCTAGAAGCTGTCCATCTAAATAAAGGATAACAGCCAGTACGGTACAACCAGAAAGTACATCTTCAACGTCAGTGAGGGGAGTTTTGGAATATACATGCATTTGCTAACTAACTTATTCTGCAGCCATTAACAAACACCAGAATAAACACCCCGAGGCTGCTTTTATTGTTCCTGGCGACTTCAACCACACCAACTTAAAGACAGTCCTCCCCAGATTCCACCAACATGTCTCCTGCCACACCAGAGGAGACAAGACTTTAGACCATGTGTATTCCAACCTGGCTGGAGCCTACAAAGCCACACCCCTCCCCCACATTGGACAATCGGACCATCTCTCCCTGTTCCTCACACCACGGTATTCACCACTCATCCAACGTGTGAAACCTGCTGTGAGGACAATTAAAGTGTGGCCAGAGGGGACAGACGCAGTGCTCCAGGACAGATTTAAAAACACAGACTGGAATATGTTTACCCACACAGACCTGGACCAGTACGCCTCATCTGTACTGGATTACATCTCCAAAACCACAGACAGTGTCACCACCCAGAAACGGATCACCATGTACCCCAACCAGAAGCCTTGGATGAACCGGGATGTTCGTCTCCTCCTGAAGGCCCGCAACACTGCCTTTAGGTCAGGAGATGCACACGCCTACAGCACAGCCAGGGCTAATCTAAAGAAGGGCATCAAAAAAGCCAAACACCATTACAAAAAGAAGGTAGAAGAACACTTCTCCATCTCCAACCCCTGACGCATGTGGCAAGGACTCCAGACCATCACAGACTACAGGACCACCAAACCCTCCCCCGCATCCTCTGATGTCTCCTTCCTCAACGAGCTCAACAACTTTTATGCTCGTTTTGAGCGAGGGAACCCCACAACCATAACCAAAGCAGACGTGACGCCAGACCACCAACCTCTGACTCTCTCCCCCACCGATGTAGGAGCGGTGCTGAGCAGGATCAATGTCCACAAGGCTGCAGGCCCTGATGGCATCCCCGGGCGTGTTCTCAGAGCGTGTTCTGGGGAGCTTGCAGGAGTGCTCACAGACATATTCAACCTGTCCTTGGCCCACGCTGTGGTACCGGCCTGCTTCAAATCCACCTCCATCGTCCCGATACCCAAAAACTCCAACCCATCTTGCCTCAATGATTACCGCCCAGTAGCACTCACCCCCATCATCACTAAGTGCTTAAGCAGCTGGTCCTAGCACACTTCAAATCCTGTCTCCCCCCCACCCTGGACCCCCACCAATTCGCATACCGCCAGAACAGGAGCACAGAGGATGCAGTCTCCATCGCACTGCACTCTGTCCTCTCACACCTGGACAACAACAATACCTACGCCAGAATGCTGTTTATAGACTTCAGTTCAGCATCAATACAATCCACCCCTCACAACTCATCAGGAAACTGACAGACCTGGGCATCAGTTCCCTCATCTGCAAATGGTTACTGGACTTCCTGACCAACCGCCCCCAACATGTCCGGCTGGATAACCGCTGCTCATCTACAATCACAATGAACACCGGTGTACCACAAGGCTGTGTGATGAGCCCTTTCCTCTACTCCCTCTTCACCCACGACTGCAGACCTGCTGATGGTTCCAACACCATCATTAAGTTTGCAGATGACACCACGGTGATTGGCCTCATCAGTGACAACGATGAGGCCGCCTACAGGGAGGAGGTGGATCGTCTGGCTGAGTGGTGCGACAGAAACAACCTGCTGCTTAACACCGAGAAGACCAAGGAGCTCATCGTGGACTACAGGAGGAATGCTGACCCACATCCACCCATCCACATTAAGGGGACGGCTGTGGAGCGTGTGAGCAGCTTCAAGTTCCTGGGAGTCCACATCTCCGAGGATCTCACCTGGACGACCAACTGCTCCAAGCTGGTCAAGAAGGCTCACCAGCGCCTCTTCTTCTTGAGGACTCTGAGGAAGAACCAGCTGTCCTCAGACATCCTGGTGAACTTCTATCGTTGCACCATCGAGAGCATCCTGACCAACTGTATAACAGTCTGGTACGGGAACTGCTCTGCCTCGGACCGGAAGGCGTTGCAGAGGGTCGTGAAAACTGCCCAGCGCATCGCCGGAGCACCACTTCCTGCCATAAAAGACATCTACAGGAAGCGGTGTCTGAAAAGGGCTGGGAAAATCATCAAAGACCCCTTTCACCCATCACATGGACTCTTCACCCTCCTGCCCTCTGGGAGGCGCCACAGGAGCCTCCGGACTAAGACCACCAGGTACCGGAACAGCTTCTTCCCCACAGCTGTCAGACTCCTGAACTCTGCCTCCTGACATCTGACCCACGTTAAACTCATGGACTGAACATACACACACCCACAATGGACAACTGTACCCTCAAACACAATAATAACATGGACTGAACCACCACTCACAACCACCAGCACTTTATACAGCCTCTGTAGGAATTATCCACATATCTCACTTATCTTAACTGCACTACTGTATAGCTCTGTGTAAATAATCATTCTGTACATTCGATAATCTTTAATCCTACAACTGTTTACAACTTGCATAGTTCCCATTTCTGTATAACTGTATATCTCAGATTTCTGTAAAGTTATTTATCTCATATTCTGTATAGTTTTTCATATTTATATCCTGTTCATGTCACGGTTCTGGGTCCGTTGGACCCAGTATTTTGAGTTTATTGTGTTTTGATTTAAGTTTGCATCAGGGATTGGGTTCTTGTTCTCTTGTCGTGTTATGGTAATGTTTATGTCTATTATTAGAGTTCCATGTTTCTGTTTATGTGGGTTTAGTTTCATATGTCATTTCAAGTCTGTCTCTGTCTAGTCTGTGTCTTAGTAAAGTGTGTTTTGTTTCCTGTTTTATTGTGAAGGTCTGCGTCTCATGTGAGTGTGTTCAGTTTTACCTTTGTCTCGTCTTGTTGATTATTCCCAGCTGTGTCCACCACCTGTGTGTAATTCCCCTGTGGTTCTCTGTATATTTAAGTCATGTCTTCCGTCATTGTTGTTGCTGGTCCGTCTGTGTTTCCACCCTGCCTCATCTGTGTGTTTCCCTGCAGTCAACCATCATCTGTTTCCGCCCGCTCTCATTCAGGTTTGTGCTTTGTAGTTTTAGTTGTTTCCCAGTATAGTTTAGTTCTCCGTGTTGCCGTTTGCCTCTCCTTTTGTGTTCAATAAATCACCTTTTACACCTTCACGACTGCCTGCGTGTGGATCCTCCTTTTCCTCCTCCGCACGGCTCCTCTCACTCGCCGTGACAGTTCATATCCTGTACATAGCTTGTACTCACTACAGCCTGTACATACTTATAGTTATAGAATATTCACAACATACTTCATACCGTGTACATTATAACATACCATAATAGACCCATTTCTGTAATATACTCACATATCTATATTATTGCTAATATATATTGTAATATATCTATATCACTAAAGCACTTCTGGATGGATGCAAACTGCATTTCGTTGCCCTGTACCTGTGCATGTGCAATGACAATAAAGTTGAATTCTATTCTATTCTATTATTTATTTAAATCCAGTAACCTACAGCAGAGGTTTCTAACTTTTGTCATCCAAGTTCCCACACAGATGGACTTGAGTGGCCTTTTATCCTTAAAAAACCCCATTATTTGATCTAATTTAAAATGCATTTTAAAACTCTTTTTAAACATGATCTTAGCTATTCATTGGCTTAATCTGTAGATTTACTGCTATCTGTTACTTTCAGCTTTTTTTCCTACCTATTCATTTCCAAACCCCTTTTAGTCTGCCTCTCAGTACTAGTGTACTTCTGTGCCTGGTTGGGAATCGCTTCCCTCCACACAAAAAGATGCCTATCATTCTGGACATCACGCTGCTTTTGGACATTCAGGTCACTGTCTGGTTCATGTCTTCTCATCATACAAACAAAGACTGAAATCTGCTTAACCTGTGTATAAAACACTGATAAGATGGACCAACAAGGCAAAGAAGGAACTTCAAGTTTGCTTTGACTACACAGACTAGGTCGTCTTTGATCCTGCAGCCACTGACCCCTATGAGGTGACTGACACCGTGACCTTACATATCAGCTTTCGTGAGGATGTGTGCATTCTCACTACAATGAGACGTGTCTACCACAGTGACAAGCTATGGTCTCCTGAGCTGAAGGTCATCCATGAGGTCAGGGAAGAGGCCCACAGAAGACAATGCAATCTGAGCAGCTACGCAAAGCTCCTGTGCCAAGCCATAAAACTGGAAAACAGCTAGACTGAAGCATTTTTGACAACTGATCAAAACTGTCCTTTTCTAACATTTAAATTAGTCACTGACCTCAGAGCGTTTTACGACAGGTTTGATATGTCCATCCAAAGATAAAGATGCAGCAAACATTAAGCTGTAACACACTTTCAAACATCTGGAGTCTCCAACAGACTCAATTAGCACAGCTGCCCTCCACATCTGCTTCCTCTTTACAGTATTTTTACCCCATACAAGACTCTGTACAGCTTCTGAAGTTGACCAGTGACAGCGTGTCTTTCAACAAGGCAGCGTATAGTAAGATAACATCAAAAGACAAATGAGAGACTAGTTAGAGAAATAATAAGAAAGATGCCAGAGAGAGTTCAGACTGTGATGATGAAAATAGTCATGGCAGTTATTGACTTTCAAGCTCGTTAGAATGGTCTCTGTTTTATATGGTGTTTACACGTGTTTGCCAAAGTTTCAATAAATCGCTGCACCTATTTCCCATTTTCCTAGCTAAACATAAAAAGAGGGGTTGCTCAACACTTTTGCACAGTGCTGTAGACCAGGGGTGTCCAACTCCAGGCCGCGAGGGCCAGTGTCCTGCAGGTTTTAGATATCACCCTGGGTCAACACACCTGAATCAAAGGATTACTTCATTACCAGGCCTCTGGAGAACTTCAAGACATGTTGAGGAGGTAATTTAGCCATTTAAATCAGCTGTGTCGGATCATGGACACATCTAAAACCTGCAGGACACCAGCCCGCGAGGCCTGGAGTTCGACACCTGTGCTGTAGACCATCTGGAGATTTAGTAGACTTAATTTGAGGAAGTTAAAGTTAACTTTAAAAATCAACTATTAACAGTTACAAACATAAAAAAAATCTACAATACTGCACTAAAGAGCCTCATTTCAGGTATTTCATTCACAAAATTATTCCTTTACAAAAGAATAACATTGCTCTGAGATCTGTGACACAAGTTAAGTTATTCTGCATGAGAGAAAGGAGAAAACATCCCTGGTCCACAACCTCCCTTTGTCAATTTTATTACATTAATATAATAGATTATATTCAGGGATAGAACCAGGTGTAGTGTTGCAGTGATAAGATCACACAGCTCACTGTGGTTTCCCATTTGGTCCTTAATGTTTCTTTTTACAGGACTAGATTAGTGTTTCCACTGCATATGGCATGTAATGAATCACTAATCACGCCTTTAAAAGTTTGTTGATTTTACCCCAAAACATGGATTTAATTGTTCCCATCCCACCCCCACATGCTGTACTTGTATTGTGCTTTATTAAATAGCTCAGGGTAAAGACCTGTTATAATCAGTGTCTCCAGCTCATCTCAGCAGGGCACTGAACATGCCAACTGACATTGTGAATACCATTATGGCAGGGTTGTCCAACTCCAGGACTCGCGGGCTGGTGTCCTGCAGGTTTTAGATGTGTCCTTGATCCATCACAGCAGATATAACGGCTAAATTGCCTCCTTAACATGTCTTGAAGTTCTCCAGAGGCCTGGTAATGAAGTAATCCTTTGATTCAGGCATGTTGACCCAGGGTGATATCTAAAACCTGCAGGACACTGCCCCTCGAGGCCTGGAGTTGGACACCCCTGTATTATGGTATTTTGTGAGAAAAGAAGCAAGAAGTGCTTGCCTCTGCTCCTCACATAGATAAGATTTGTTAATTTGTCTATTTTCAGGGGAAAAAATAGATTATTGATGTTATAGAAAACACAGCTCCAAAAAGACCACTCTGGGTATACATTTTTACAATTAAATGAATTGATCCATAGGAAAACCACTTCATTATCAGTGTTATTCATTGTTCAGCTCCTCAAGTTTGTCTCAAGAGTACCTGTACCTACCTAATTGTGCAGCTAAAAAAGGGGTTTTCAGCGACTGACAGAGATGTGAACAGGGCCAACTGTCTTGTCAGCCTCGTCCTTCGTTTCTGTCAAAAACATGTACAATTCTTGGAGACATGAACTTATTTACATTAATCTGAAGGTTAAAAATGTCAGCTTAATGTCTAAATAGGCACAATGGCAACTATTGTAAGCAATCCTAATAGATTAATGAATGTTTGGATATTTCTTGTGATGGCCCTTAAAGCAATAACACAAACTGAATGTTTCAGAAAGCAAACCGGCCTCATACATTACATCACCTGATGTACAGTCTAATGTCATACTCACCACATCTTTCTCCATCACTGTTGTCTGAATGAAGCTGTGAAAGAAATTAAGGTAAAGGGACCTGTCTAAATGCTGTCACTTTAACAAATTCCTGAACACACCAGTAGTACAGATACTATATTGCATTTAGAACAACTGGTAAAAATAACCTCAATGATTGTGTATATTGTGTTTGTAAAGGGATGTCCAACCTGTCTCCAGCTGAGTCGTGTGTCACCAGCAGACAGGTTAGAGCAGCATTCACACAGGTCACTGTCTCCCTCTGTCGTACGCTGGCTGAACAAAAGACACATGCTGACCTTTAGATGGGAAACTACACCTTTAACAGTACATCTCTCATCAGTGGATGTGACCTGAGATGAAACTGACAAGTATGAAGATATGAAACTGCAATGTTTAAAATTTTAGAAGCCTAAACTGAAGGTGGGCCTGTGAAAGAAGCAGGTTTTTTTCAAGCTTGCTATGTAAGCTTTGTTTCAAAGTGGCCATAAGATGGCAGCTGATGAACATCTTTAAACAGAAACATTAATTAAGCACACTAGTCCAATATTTAATTCAACAATATTACAGTTCTTCCCTAACGTTTTCTACACAGGCAGTAATTTAACCTTTTTTGTAATTTAACCTCTGTACACCACCTCAGTGGATTTTGAATCAAACACTAAAGATGTGACTGAAGTGCAGACTTCAGACTGACTGACGGGTACAGTTTCAAGACCACTGATGATGCGTTCTATACTTCAGGATTTTTATTCACATATTAAATAGAAACCTTATATTTAAATCTATGTTAGTTTGTACTGTTAATGTTCAGCCTCTGATGCGGGTTTGTGTATAAAAATCCCTAGAAATATACATCTTTATAAAACCCTTTGAAGTGCACAAAGTCTGCACTTTAGTCAAATATTGACTGACTAAATCCACCATGGTGTCGTACAGACACAAAAAAAATACAAAAACTGCCAATTGTCCAACAAATTATAGAACGAGATGAGTTAAAGTCATTTATGGTAGAATGTAGATGGAAAGTCTGGCAGTAAACTGTCCATAAGACATGTGTAATGCAGGAGGACTGTATCAGACTTGGACATGATGTGTTTTGTGTTCTATTCACAAATGACTACAACTGTATTGACTTTTTTCTTATAGTCAAAAGAAAATACTCAGCCCTGATTTGTGATAAATCTGTAGCCTTGCAAGGAGAGAGGGTCAGGCTTCAATGTAGCTACGCAAGAGTCGACATATACAGTGACAGGAGGGTGCATCAGGGCCTCCACTCTGGCTTCTAAAAGCACTGCTTCCCCCTGCTGATACACTGTGGAACTACACTGAGAGGTGCACACATCTGTGGAACAAGTTTTCTTTCCAGTGCCTGCTTCATTTAGACTCCACATACAAACAATATCGCCAAACTAGAGAATGAATAAGACTTCAGTTTAACCTGCCAAGATATGAAGGGAGAACTGCTGCAGTCCAAAGACACTGACCGTGGATGTCATTGGTTCCCAGGTTAGGCTTAGTGGTTCTCGACTTACTTTTTGCTTCCTGTATTCACACAAAAATTACACACAGGTTATGCCAGTGTTTGTCATCATATAAACACACAGGCGTTGAACTCAGTTTAATCTGGACAAGTTTCTTGTTACTGTTAACCGTTTGAACCCTGCCTGTTGGTTTTCTATTCTAATCATTCAGCTTTTACTTTTACTCCACTAAAGTGACCAGCTTCGCTTATTTTGCCAGTGATACAATTTGTACCGTTAGCCAACAATTAAAAAAAAAATCAGCCATTTAAACTGTTTACAATTTAACTACTAGCTATAGTAACACAATTGATCAATTAACAGTATACAACAACACATTACATCATTCATATACTTTTAGCGAGCCGTATGATTTGCCCCCTTGCCCGCCGTTTATTGATCAATTATAGTAATTTATCTTCCTTTTAGATGCCATTTTCTGCCTTTTATCGGTTACGTTGAATTCAAACTTGCTCTTTTAATCCTTTAAGCGTACCAGCTGAGCTTATTTTTACACTGGACTCAGTCTCACATTCTCGTAGCCCTGCAGAGATAACCATTTCAGCTTCAGACACCGCTTCCTTTGGTCTGCAGGAGCTTTCCTGGGACAAGTTTTCTCCAAGTTGAAAACACTGGGGACTGAACGTCTGTCCTGGGAAAACTGATGCTTCTCGGCTATTCTCACTTTGTTTTCGCCGCATCGCATTTGAAGTGCTTTAAAGAGTTTCTACATTATTTTTGGGGCAAAACGCAGATATACCAAAACTACGAAAATGTAGGCGACACCGGTGTGTTTTCCCTGGGTAGCCATTGCCAAAGAGAAAACCCAAGGCCTGAGAAATAAACGTGGTTGTACACAGGTGTACTGCGCCGTGCTCTCGCGCGCTGGACCGTGGATTCTACTTTCAAAGACTGTGGGGGGAAATACAAACATTTTTATTCACGCTATACTTAATAAAAAACAGGTGCTACATTAAGCAATTTTGTTTTGGTGACCTTTTTTTTCTTGTCAACACACTGCATCCTAATTCTATTTTATCAGTACACATATGTGGAAATATTCATTTCAAGATAACGATATTTTCGCACACTCGAATATTTGTTTGTTTAGTAGTAGTAGCAGTCGTAGCCTACAGTAATTTCACTTTCAAACGACTGAAACCGGTGACTTTTTGTGTTTAGAAACAAAATGAAACGAAAAGACCGAAAGGAGGGCATAACTGTGAGTGGAACCAATGTCAAGACGGAACTCAGTTACTCCTCTTAGTGTTCCGTAGGGATAGTTATTGTAGCTGTACTTAGTAAGCGTCGGATGTTTTGGAACTGCTGACGAGTGTTTGGATGTATGTGTTTGTAAAAAATAAAAAAGGACAGAAAAGAGGAAAAACATGGATAAAAAGTCCGTGCCAGCGCCGTCAGAGGAAGAGATTGACTGGGGAGGAAGTGGAGCAGGAGGGAGCAAAAATTTACAAAAGGACAAAACTTTATTGAAGAATGTGCACACTGGTCTTCCTAATCCACCTTCGGGTGCTATAAAATGTTCTCTAATAAAAGGAGACTATCTCTACTTCCACTATGGATGCGATGGACAGGATGACAGAGGCTGGGGATGTGGCTACAGGACCGTTCAAACGCTGTCTTCGTGGATTTGTCATAACTGCTCTCCGCCTAAGAACCACTGCAGGCCGGTACCAAGCCTCCCCGAAATCCAGCAAGCGTTGGTAACAATGGGGGACAAAACCGACTCCTTTTCAGGCTCCAGGGAGTGGATAGGAACATTTGAATGCTCTCTAGTCCTCGATCATTTCTACGATGTTCCCTGCAAAGTGGTGCATGTCAGAGGCGGAGGGGCCGAGCTGGAGCATGTCGCAGTGGCTGAGCTCCATCAGCACTTTGAGAAGCATAACTCTCCAGTGATGATGGGAGGAGACAGAGACAACTCCTCAAAGGGGGTGTTGGGGGTGTGGACCGGGGATAAGGGGAGCTATTTGCTGGTTCTCGACCCGCATTACTATGGATGTGACCTGGACAGGACAGAGCTGCAGAGGAGAGGGTGGGTGGCATGGAAAAGAGTATCATCTCTGGATCAGTCTTCATTTTATAATCTGTGTCTGCCACAGACTGCAAGACTGCTAAATGTGTTTTAGACATTCAGTATGGTTGTTTCAAAATGAGCTGCAGTGCCATCCTGTGGTTAAACTCATTAAAGCTCTTGAAGAGCAGCAGTACCAATCGTATATGTTGGTTTTTGTTTTGTTTTTTTTTATTAGAAATTTGAGGATCAGTTAATTTCTTGGTCAAAACAGTGTGTTTGGCTTCTCAAATGTCTTCATTTTGTGTTTTTGTGAAAAATATTTTTCAGTATTCTACAGGCCTACATAGACCCTTGACAGCTGCTCATTTTTATTTCACATTTTGTGCACAAGATCATTTACTACAAATGCATGCGTCTCCTGATCATGCTGGATACACAAAGCCATCATAAACTGAGGAAAGTCTTGTGATCACCTACACATGATATGTGCTGGACAATGCTTCAATATGCACTGAGAAAGAGATCTGTACGCATGTAAACATATTAAATGAGACAAGCTTCATTTAGGCTCACTCAATTCTCCGTTTTATTCCTTCCATCATATAATTTAATTTGACATGACATCTGGGTTCCATTTATTTCTCGAGCTACATTTCTGCCAAGAGATCAAAAGATCACCTTTTATATCATTTATCTGATACACAATCTTTATAGAAAATCTGGAAGTTCTTGTCCACATCCATCCTCCCCTTGAGGAATTTCTCTAGGTTTTTGAGAGGAACCTCCACCATTTGGTTGTTGACACGATCATTTAGCCCATATGCACCAAAGACAGGGAACTTATAGCGCACAAAGTACGGCGCATTTTGGTCGAACTCGGTGCAGCAGTAGGCCGACCACATGTACTCGGGCACAGCTACCCGGTCCTGGTTGTTGCGACGGATCGTGTGTCCAGAAGTGGTGACCCCGGTGATCACAAAGGCTTTGCCGCGGCAGTAGTTGTTGAGGCGCTTTCGGACGATGTCTCGGTGTTCCGCCCAAGGACCCATGTTGAACTCCCTGATCTGAGGCACCACGTTCGTCAAGGTGTAGGTGGACGCCTTGTCTAGAGGGTCAGCCTGATGCTCATCGGGATTTAGTTGGCCGCGTTCATACTGAACCACATCGGCGTAGTCCTCCAGGACTGCCTGGGAGTCCTCAAAGTTCATGTGCATGTTTGCAGACTGGGGGAAGGGCTCCATGTTACTGCTGCTCTTTTCTGAGGCCAACTATGGAGAGAGAGAGAGAAAATAAAAAGCAAAGTAGTTTTACTCACAGTTTGCACACTCATTTTTTTCTGGGAATGGTGCAAAGACTCATGGGAATAGAGATGATATGATGGTATTGTTTGCTTGTGCGACTGTTTAAATAGACCAGTAGTTGTCCAATAACTCAGTGGAAATGTGAATAAGCTCATATCTTGTCACACTTATACAAATATAGGAGACAAAACTCATGGTATGTGGGCAAAGAGTTGAAGTTATACTTTTAAAAAGATAATCTGTTTATGAAGATTAACCCCAACCTGACACACCAGATGGCTGCCTCTCCCTTAGCCTGTTTCTGTCGGAGGTTTCTTCCTGCTAAAAGGGAGTTTTTTTTCTTCCCACTGTCTCCAAGTGCTTGCTCTTCGTCTGATTGTTGGTCTTTACCTTACAGTATAAAGCAGCTTAAGGCAACTGTTATTTTGATTTGGCTCTATATAAATAAAACTGAATTAAAATAGGAAGACAAAAACAGTATAACAGCATCCAAAGGGTTGAGAGTCAGCTACTAAAGCTTACAATAAGCGCAGCCATGAACTGTAAACTCTGTTGTAGTTTACACAAAGCACTGTTAAAAGTTGACAAATCTAGCTGCCAGTGCTTTTCTGCAATTAAACAGCCACTTCTTACAGAAAAGAAACGAACTTTTGTCATTTTTAGAGAAAAATGCCAAATTTGCATAAATGGTAATGGCAACACTATCTCAGTGAAATAGCACACAGAGCTAATAAAGCAGCTTATCTCAGCTTTACATTGTTTCTATTACAGTAGCATAGTTGCTGCAGTTCTTTAGCTGCTTGTTAAGAAACATCAGGTGATATTGCCTTTAAACTTCCAAAAATGTCAAGAAATCTCCAATGACTGCATGTGAATAGATACAGAGTACTGTGAATATATGGTATATATAGTGTGAATAGTATTATGTCAGATATATAGCACACTGTATGGGCAAACATGCAAAATTGAGAATGAAACCAGGCTTCTGTTTTATTTGTTTCATCCTTGACTGAGCTCGCAAGCACTCTCACCTGAGGCTCGAACATCCAAGGGAAATCCACCTTCTTCTCCCCGTCTGACTTCTTGAATGTATAGGCTGAGTAGATGGGGACGTGTTTGTGTGAGTCGTACAGGGTGACATAGCGGGGTTTGTCCTCATACCGCTGGCAGATCTTCTTAAAGGAGTTGCTGAGGTATCCTCGTGGTGGTGTTCCCATAAAGAGAGAGTCCTTGCAGCGCTCCGCATGGTTGAAGTCTCCCACAACTCCTGCCTGGGACACTTCAAGCAATCCACACATTAGGAAGATCATGGCAGCTGCCGTTGCTAAGGCACAATTTGTAAATGTAGGTATCATCACTGCAGCTTTTTTTTCTCAGCAGCTCTCTTTTGTGTCTTTTTAGATGTGTCTTCTCTTGCTAATGTGTCTCTAATTCACCTGTGACACACCACTGCAATCTACTACTGCCTAACAAGTACAGCCTCTGTCCCAGCTCTATCACACCCCACATTTCCCTTCATGCCTCACCTGCACTTCAAGCGAGCAATTCTCTCATTGTAAAGGCTTTTCCATATATTCAAATTCCCACGAGTGTCGTAGCAGTAGTTATCAGTCACTGAGAGCATTTTATTACTGTAAAGTGCAGAGGACAAATGGCACTCACTTCAGACCTTCAATTCAAAAATAGCCTTTCTTCCATCGTCGGCCTTGTTGCAGTGAATGAAGCTGAAGTTTAATGAAAGAGTAGAAATGGGAAACTCATGTTTTAAAGCCAGTTTTTGTTTAAAGTGTAGAAGGAGTCTTGCATTGGAGAATTTCCACATATCAAGTTTAGATTTTTCATTTCAGCAGCAAATTAAAAAGCTCTATCCCATCATGAGCTGGTGCTGTAACTTAATATGCATATGACGTCTGATGACAGGTTTCAAATTGCCCAGAATATGTCAAAAACAAAAGTTCAGAGACAGTTTCATTCAGTGGTTTATTCCTGTGAAATATATGAGAAAGTTACATTTTGTTACATTGCAAGAGTGTTTAAAGTACAGTATGGCCCCTCCCCCACACCTTTCCAACACGTGAACAACCTACTAATGTAAATCCTCCCCTCCCCCCCCCCTCCTTGATAGCTGGCTATGCCTCTGCCTTCAAAGTAAAGGTTATGCAGAACAACAAAAAATACACGTGATATCCAGTGTCAGCAGATTTTATGACCCGCTTGGAAGCTTTTGTTTTACCTGATGTAACGTGTCATATAAATTACCATCCACAGTAGAAAAAGCACAGGTGTAGATAACAAAAGAAATTCTGGTTGCAAATTTCATGGATACTGTTAGCGATAGCTCACTGTCACACTGTTATAATTTAGCTGGATGTTTTGTTGGCACATGATGGCACCTCATTTTACTTACAAACACCACAAAGATCAGTGACAAATTAAAGGAAAAATTAGTAACCTGTATATCTCTTTTATGGTTTGGATTCATCTGTCCTCTTTGAAGGGGCACTGCAAGTTAAAAGAAACTTTTCTATGATTGCAACATTTTATTCTGATGGGTGTGGTCTCCTCTATGATGACAGTGCCCCAATCCAGAGGGCATGAGGATTACTGAATGGTTTGATGGGTATCAATTTAAAGCAGTTCATAGATTATGGCCTCTGTAATAACAGGATTAAAACCCAATTGAATAATCACAGGACAAAAAATCATAAAAACACCAAATAATAAAGGGAATAAAAAAGATACAGGAACGTCTGTTGAGAGATTGATGTTCCAGAGACCAATGAGAAGGTACACTGGCACTCTTCTGGTAGGACTACTTTTTTTTGTCTTTCTTTAATTTGTCAAATGTTGAAATATCTCTAAATATTTTCCCTATGCAGTTTTCTCAGGTGCTTGTATGGAACAGTCGCCCACAAAGATCTGAAAGTTCTGGCTTACAAATTCTGTCTTCTTGAGAAACTCCTCCAGTTTCTGGACGGAGACTTCCACCATGTCATTGTTCTCATCCTCGTTGAGGCCATAGTAAGCAAAAGATGGGAATTTATAACGGTTCATAAAAGGTGTGTTGTGGTCATAGTCAACACAGCAATATGCTGACCACAGGTAGGTGGGAACTGCAATGCGGTTCATGTTTTCCCGGCGGATCATCTTGCCAGAGGTGGTGACCCCGGTGACAATGTGCGCCGTTCCACGACAGTAGTTGTTAAGCCTTTTGCGGATCATGTGTTCCTGTTTGTCCCAGATTAGGTTGTTGACTTCAGGCACCACGGGTACCACATTGGTGAGGGTGTAGGTAGCTGCTTTGTCGTCAGGTTCATTCTGATGCTCGTCCGGGTTGAGCGTGCCGCGCTCGTAAAGGATGGCATTTGTGTAATCGTCAAGAACAGCTTGGGCATCTTCAAAGTTCATGTGCACGTAACTCCGTGGAAAGGGCTGCATCTCGTCTGTTTCAGAGGATGTGGACAGCTGTGCAGAGAGACAGACCCACAGCAAATGAGGGCATGAGCATGACTGAATGCGATTACATGACTACGCAACAAATTCTTACGCACATTTCAAAGCAGGGAACTTTCTAGTTTTCTTTACCTGAGGTTCGTACATCCAAGGGACATCCATACATTTCTCCCCTTCTGAGCGTTTAAATATGTAGGCAGAGTAGATCGGTATATGGTCCACAGTGTTGTACAGAGTCACGTAGCGTGGCTTTTTGTTGTAGTACTGACAAATGAACTGGACGGAGTGGTGTTCCAGTCCTCTCGGTGGCGTTCCCATGTAGAGGAATTCTTTGCACTCTGGAGAAAGCTCTTTTTCCACTTTGCCTATCACTGCTAACATTATGCTGAAAAGTAGAAAAGCTGTCTGTGCCCAAGCTGCCATAGCTAGGAGGGATCCTGAAGCCACTCTGGTAACAAGTTAAAGCTGTTAAATAGTATGTTAGGTATATTTTTGAGCTCTGCTACAAATGACTGCGTGCGTCTTTATGCTCAGTAAAACAGCTCATACACATTTCCCACTCTGCTCTCTGTAATCTGGCCTCAGTATGCAAAGTAATGCCATCTTTATACCTTATCATATCCACCCACAGCTGGCGAAACAGGGACTATGGCCAATGGTGCCTCACACTGGTTAGAGTAATGTTATTTCTTTGAACACATCCTCCCAGATGGTCAAGCATTTATCAAAAACACAAAGCTATACTTGCAATTTTAAAGTGCCTTGGGTTTTTAAAGACCGTTGTGCGTCATTATGAACTTTATATTTGCTACCAATGAAGTGTATACTCTACTCTACTACTACTGATATCACTGACAAATGCAGAAAAAATACAAGTTAAGTATATCAGGGTTACATTAACGTACATTTTTGTGTGTGTACACTCATGTTGTTAAAAACCCACCATCTGCCTGTTCTGCACAGCCTCATTTTTAACAGGCACGGTCACATGTATACAGTGAGTGTATCCTTACAGCCATCCTTTTTTTCAAAGTAGTAGCTATTAATCGCTGCATGTGATGCCTTTAAGGTACATGTGTAAGGTTTGGGTTTTTTTCTTTTTACAGAAACATGAGTTACACTCTCGCCTAAGGATGTAAATGCTGCAAGTACAGAATGCAGACTACTAAAATGACTACAATTGCTATGATATGATCATGGCTGCATTCTATGTTATCAAGACTGTTATGACTGTTGGTAGCTGTAGAATTCCCACAGAGCTGCATAAACTTGCTAACAGCTATCTCAGCCCCACAGTTATTAATTCTAACTGCCTCAAAAATAATAACTTGCAGCACAACAACAGGGTAGTAACATGAAAGAACTTTTATTTGCAAAATTAAGAGATTACTAAAATAAAATACAGAATAAAATACATTATAAATAAAATACAGAATGATTGTGCCACAAAAGAGGCATATCCTGAGATATCATTAAAACCAGCTTATTTGTGTCCTCTGTAATGGACATTTGTTTTTGGTCTATAGCTTTTCACTCATTTGAGCTTGTCCTGATGTACTAAATAGAGGAAATCCTGGGCTTTCCATTGATATCTCATGTGTTTGGGTGGCCCCTTTTAGCTCCAAAGAGGAAGGAAATCACAAAAAAGTTCAAAGTTCTTCTCAGGAAGATATAACAAAATCAAATACGTGATTGTGACCAAATGCATATTTTCAACACTTTCCAGACATAGAAGCACTCATTTTTTCCAGCAGCAATATGTGACATGCTGTTTTCTATCTGCTGGTCATCCTGTGAAATGCAAAATAATGAAACATTTTTGGATAAAGACAGAATATAAGTTAAAGATACTCGTGGTTGCTCAGTTCTTATATATGGCTATAATTTTCTTTCCATGGAGGAATTTCTGAAAATTGTATTTTACTATATAAATAAGTGCACATTTGAGCTTTATTTCTTCAGCATTACCATATACAGCACAGGTCAGTAACAGTCAAATTCTTCTCCGTCACCTAGATCAAAAATGAGGTAGAATATTTAAGCACAATGTTTTAAATTTGGTTTGAACATCTGGACTCTGAAATTGAGCACTTTAGAGTTCATAATACAAATAGAGTCGAGGAGAACAATAGGTGGGATAAAGACAAAGATGTGGACAAATTACAAGTCAGGTCATTTTGGCTTGAATGTATTCAGTTTAAGTGCAGGAAATTTTAACAGCTATGGCAATTACCCCAGGAAGGATTTAATAAAGATGCCATTGGGTTCATAATTTGTTTCCATAAAGGCAAGATTAATAAATTGTAACAATTCAATGGCTCTATTCCTTTCTAACTGAATTATACTTTAATTTATTCAATAACATGTGAAGCAGGATTGCTCAACACTGTAAAGTTGGCTTAGTCTTGTTTTTGCAATAGATGCATTTCAACATTCCTGCATTACTCTGCATCCTGTTAAAAAGTCTGCAACTTTTTTTCATGTGTGAAACCCTTTTTTATTGCCAGTGTGTGAAACAGACTGCAATGTGACTTTAAAATATACTGTTTGTTAATTTCTGTGTTGCCTCTAAGAGCCTGTGAGTGAGACAAGGACATGACTATTATGGTCACAATGCCTCTCCTCAGCTCCCAAAGATAGCACTGACCAGCTTTAGCTAAGTATAGCATACAAATGGACTCAAAATAGAAAACCTTAGCAAGCAAGCAAATTAGCATTAGCCAGCGAGCTGCCAGTTTCTCCATAAAAGTAGGGTAAGCTAACACTAGCCAGAAAGCTAATGGCTAGTTTTATCTAATGAAGCCTGTCTATCTGTAGGACAAAAACAGCAGAGAAAGCAGGACAGACTTCAAGTCAATTATAAAGTTTTTCTAAAACCAAGTCATCTTTCTTAAAACACCTCTGGGTAGTTGTTTGGGCTTTTAATTTGATTCATTAATTGCTAAACATTAACTTTAACAAAATAATTGTCAGATTTTTTTAAGTGGTTAAAAACACTGAAGAATATTTTTTAGAAAACATGTTTTCCTTTTATTCAGGTTTTCTCTGAGCTGGCTCATGTTAGCTAACACTAGCTTGGCTACTAACTGCAAGCTAGCTTTTGACAAAATACTGTTTTTCATGTAGAAGATCAACTATGAAAATTCCATCATACTAAAACATTGGTAAGGTCTCTCTTCTTCTTTAAGGGATTTTCTGCCACACATCCCTTGTAGAATATGGCCATGTCACTGTCTATGTCAGTCTGGCTCCTTAAGAATGTCTCCAGAGTCTTTAGAGGTACCTCGACTACACTAAATCCAGCCTGTTCATTCAGTGCATAGCCGCCGTAGCTAGGGAACATAAACCTCACTTCATATGGTGAGTTATGATCAAACTGTGGACAGCAGTATGCCAGCCATAAGTGTTTTGGAATGATGAGACGGTCCCTGTTATTACGCTGAATGGCAGCCCCTGAAACAGTCACCCCTGTCACTACAAAAGATTTGCCGTGGCAGAAATTGTTGAGACGTCGGCGAACGATGTCTAAGTATGGGTTCCAAGAGGTTTCCAGGAAATCTGTGATCAGTGGAACTATGTTGGTCAGGGTGTAAGTGGAGGATTTGTCATCTGGTTCTGCTTGGTGCAAGTCAGGGTTTAGTGGGCCACGTCGATATCCTACGGCATCCGTGTAGTCCTCTAAAACAAGCTGGCTGTCCTCGATCAGAGGGGGAGTCTTTTCACTCAGGGGAAGTGCCTTCATGTTACTACTCTCATCATTTGAAAGCAGCTGTAAGAAGAGGAAGTAAAAGAAACATGACATTTAGCAATTTTAAAGTCCTCAATCCACAGGGCAAAACACTTAAATAAGAGCAGTAAAGCCTGGAAGCATCTTAATCTAAGGCAGGTATTACACATCATATTTCACAGCCTGATTGTTTGTTCACATGACAGTTAAAAAAATATAGGTGTCAGATTCTTAATCCTGTGTTGCCAGATTCAGGTCAGCTTAAAAAAAAGAGCCAGATCCAGGAGGTCAGATGTACCTTACCATAACCCAACCAACCCTATTCTGGATGCCGAAACTGAACACACACACATCTCTCACACTAAAATATAATTGGAAAGCTGGTTGGCAGGGATACCAAAGTAATTATGGTTTATAATGACTCACATCAAATGAGCTAGAAAAAATAACTTGCCTTAAGTGTGCTATGGATGAATACAGTGAATGTGCTACAGAAGAAATGTTGAAGCTAGACATTGATTTTAAAGATGTTATAACATTAATATCAATGTTTTCTTTCACTAAAGTGATGAATAAGAATATGTATCAACATTCCAAGCTAGTCTTTTAAGTTATTAAATCATCATGATTGAGCGATTATTTCAACAGTACAATGCTGTCAAAGCTTAAAACACTCACAATATTGAGATATGTGCTTATTCAGACTTAGTGAAAACAGATGAAATACGGTGATTTATGTGAAATCAATATGTAGCAAGGAGCAACAATTAGTCAAATTCAGCGCCAGAAGGTATTTCTTTTAGCCTTGAGTCCAAGGCTGAACCAGAGCCAGAATACACCAAGCCTTAGCACTTGAGGCAATTTATTTCTTCTGGCCCATTGGATATGAGTCATTATAAACCAAACCTACTTTGGTAACCTAAGAGGCTCTGTTAATCAGCTTTCTTAGAATACATATTTAGCCAACACAAACAAGCTTCGACTTTAACTCTCATCTTTCAAACTGCCAAACTGTGTCTTTAAAATAGAGGTGTGTTTGAGGGCATGTCTGGGTGATTAACAGCTTATACTGTGCTGTTGGGTCTTTGGTAACAAGCACCAGACTGATTTGAAGTAAAATTAACTCATGTAAACTAAAGTAACTCTGGGAAAAAAATATAAAAATTCTAGTACCCGGTATATGCACTGTTCTTGTATAGATTAGATTTTTTAAACAAAATGTTATCATGCCCCAAAACATGTAACATCTCTTCAAAAAGTGGCAAGTTATAGCTACTGTGCTGCTCTGAGGCTCTACCTGAGGCTCATACATCCAGGGGGTGTCCATCCTCCTCTTCCCGTCAGACTTCTTAAAGATGTAGGCCGAGTAGAGGGGGAGATGGCGACTGCTGTCATACAGTGTGGCGTAGCGAAGTTTGTCTGCATATTTCTGGCAGATCCACTTGAGGCTTGTTCCTCTGATCCCTGCAGGCGGGGTCTGCATGTAGAAGAATTGGCTGCACTCTTTGAAGCTCTTGGACACAGTGGCGCTCACCAGGTGGGACGCCATCAGCAGGGTGATGGGGAATAAAGACGTGAAAAACAGATGCATCCTCACACAGCTGGAGTTGCCTGAAGAAAATATAACTGGGTTATTTCTTTATCGGGTCTGACATGTTTGCTATGGCTGTTGCGCACCAATAAAAGACCGAGAGACTCAGACTCCATACTCCGGTTCGGCTTAACGTGTCATCCTGTATCAGCATTTCCTTCAGCAGGCTAGTACAATGACAGCTGGACAGAGACGTTCTATGCAAAGCAGCAGTGGCTCAGGTTGGCCTGGTTGGCTGGATACCTCACTTATCTGGTTTAGTCATGCAAGTCTGCACCTTTCTACCTTTCTAAAAATTACATCACCATGTTCACTCTATAGGCTAGGCTTCCTACACCCGTGTGTTGTTGTAACTTTATATTTTCTATATTTCATGCAGCACATGGTCTTATCAGTATGCACTATGTAAAAATGTAAACTCCAAAGATACTGGACAACCTGGATGGATGATATGGATGTTGTACAATATAAAACGTTGGGGTGTTGTAAATGTAACTCAAAGCAGGACACAATGATTTACAAGTTACTTCCTCTTGAGTTTGCAACTAGTCATAGTAATGTACTTCTCTGACTTTACTTTATAATTTGTGTTATCGCAGTTCGTTTCTAAATTAGGATTCCTTAATATTAGAAATTTCCATTATCATGCTCCTGCACTGGTCGTCTCCTGTGGCCTAACACTTCTCTGAATCGAGGATGGGCTGGATTCATTTGAGCTCCTGAAGTCCTGTTCTTCTGTCAGTATTTAAGGACCAGCTCCACCACCAGATTGTCGTCTTCACTAGAGTGGTGATCCATCTCCTTGATGACCTTTGCATTCTCCAAGCACTGATGTCCTCTTTTTCTCAAATTCCTGTGACTCTCATGTGGCGGAAGAACAAACCATCTGCAAGATGCAATCACATCTCACCGTCAAGCTGGTCCATGTTTTCAGGAAATCCTTGCTTAAACACTCACCTCAGCAGCTGACTTGCCTGCCCATCCTCCAACAATTAGGAAAGCCTGCAGAGATCGGATCAGTGGCCCTACCCATAGTAAGCATCCTCACCACCTTCTGACACCTTTCATAAACAGCTCAGCATCAGATTCTGTCCGGACTGACTTTCTTTTCCTCTGTCCTAGGGTAATTCTACCAAGTAGCTGGCTCCATTCCCGTGGAGCCGCAGTTCCTCTGTTTTTGCTCAATGCTCTACGACATTAAAGCCCCTTAACAGTCAAATACTCACTCTTGGGTCTTGCTTCAGAGTCTGTTGGTAATGGCTTTAAACGCCTTGACAAAAATCTCCGTAGCCAACAAACATAAAAACTCAATTTAATGTTTTGAAGTAAAAATTAATTCCTGGACTGTTAAAAACAACGGATTATATTTTACAGTGTTCTGTCTTCTGAGATTAAACACTATGTCTATATTAAATATACATATGCAGCATGTGAGGTGATGTAAAAGTGTAAATAACGCAACAAAATATCTAATTAACAATTGAATCACTTCCTGTCTGTAAAAAAAAATCTGAAGAATGAAATAATGTAATGTTTGGTTAGTAAAAATATCACTTTACATTGTACCACAGTGTTCTACTCTTACTTCCAGCTAATGTAACAATAACCTTTTCAGAAATGCTGAAATGGTCCAACTGAGAATAATAAACTCAGCCGGCTTCTTCCTGCACCTTTCATTCACAGCATCTCAAACAGTGCTGCTGGCTGTGTGCCACGAGGCCCACTTTCCTGCTTCACTAGCCAAGCTGAACGCTGCAAGAACAGCACCTGGGACCAGGCTAGCTGGACATGGCTTTGATGTGATTGCTGTGAAGCATAAGTGAGCCCATGTAACTGACATGAACATCTGGCAGCCTTCACAAAATCCTTCATAGGGGGAAACTCCAGAGGTGTTAGTGCGGTTGCAGAGAACTGGGTACGCCTGAACCCAGACATGAGCAATCATTCTGCATGAATCCAGTGTGGAATTCATAGGACGATGTAAAACCATGACAAGCTGGGACATGACCTGAAGACCAGAAAGACGTTAAGAATGAACTCTATCAAGACTGGTGATATTAAAGGTTGGGCACTTCAAAAAACAATTACGTTTCTGCAGACAGTTTGAGCAGAGGTTCAATAATGTGGTGGTAGTATAACTAAATTCCTCTGCTTAATCAAAGCCTTCAGAAACTTTAAGAAAAGGTTGAGAGGCAAACAATATACCACCATCTACAGCTGCAACATCCCCTACCAGCTGACTGGTAGAGGGTCCACTGTCTCTGTCAAGGGGGCCAGTGCCCACATGTTTTCCCAAACTGATGGTGTTATTAACCATCTGAACATTGTCCAATATGTGCTTCATTTGATTAACATTGAGTTGAAAACTATTTACTTTGCAATATATGGCATATTGGAATAAAATATTAGAGAATCCACCTCAAGAAAAGCTGATATTGTTTCAGTTTGTTTTTTAAACAAACTGAAGGTAATCCACATTCCATATTGAAATTTGCAACTAAGTGTTTTGATGACACTGAGATAATATGAGAAAATATTTATATGCAATGAAATTAGTCATCTTCAACCTGTTTTCTTTCCGCTGTCATACAACAATTAGAAGTTGTAAGATTTTTTTGTGCAAAATTATCATACATACTATTGTAACTATTATTCGTTTTTAGTTTTTAATAAACTACATTTCTGAAATTTACTTTACCAGCAACTGAAGAGGGCAGGACTGCTACTTTCATCTTCATTAATCCCCATTTAAACCATCCGGTTGTGTGCACACTTGTGCTGCTGTGCATTTAACAGCACCCTCTAACGACTAACTCCCACAACTACCGCCAGAAAAGCATTGCGCATGCTCAGTAAGTGTTTGCTGCCAGCACTGCGAGGCATACAATTCACTGTTGAAACAATATTTAACTGTGCTTTTACGCTCAACGCTACTGACAGCAGCGTTTGTGAATGCAAGTTGAATGGAAGTTAATTTCATTGCTATTCTGTGACTGTTGCCTCGCGAGTTTGCATTGCTCTGGCTGTGTTGTGCATTTAATACAATTGCGTGCTAACAAATGCTTTCGCTCGCCAGCTTACTGGCTAAATAACCCTTCCGGACGTTCTGCCTGTAAAAGCATCGCGGCGTGCAGTACACTCCAGTGTCCAGGCTGGTAAATAGGGGTGTGTTTGCCCTGCTACAGCATTGGTTAGGCGCTTGTCAATGTCCAGTCACGTGGTGTCACACTGACGGCCATGTTTCCGAAACACAAACAACAAGAAGAGCAGCGACTGGGAGCCAGCAGACACATACTGATACGCAGAAGCGACCGTTGGTGGAGAGGGGAAAAAAAATAATAAATAAAATACAGAGCACGACTTTCTGAAAGTACTATTCTGTCGAATGAATACGTTTACAGTGTTTAAAGAGACCAATGCATTCGATAAATTGGCTGTAGACACGCCGTGCAGACAAGCAGTCTGGTAGCTATAAACAGTGAAGGTAAGCCATGGTTCCTCTTTGCTGCCTGTCTTTTAGCTAGCTGGCTAACGGGAGCTAACATGCTAATAGCTTCTGCAGCTCGAACGGGTCGGTGTTATCTGTCATGAAAAAAAAAAACATTTTCACTGAGTTGTTTAAGAGCTAAAATTCTGTTTCTGCTGTTGTTTGTTTTGTTTACAACGCATTAGTACCGACAGCGGAGTGGCGCTGGTGGTCGTCCGCACATTAGCGGAGCAGGCCGGGGACTCAGATCCCAATACTCCGCCCCCTTTGCCGACATATCTGGTGTCATTTGAACCTACAAGCCAAGGCCTTTACGATCAGTGCATACCTTGTGCTAAGTTACGAAGCAAGCTAGCTAGCAACTGCTCATATGCAATAGAAATATGATATCGAGGCCAGTGAGGTTGTAACTAGGGCTTTATTGCACTTTGCCCACAAATCAGTTCGCTCTAATTGGCTTGAGAGGCGAGCAGGGTACGCGCTAGCGTAGCTCGCCACAACTGTCGGTAGCTAACGTCAACTCCGACTGTTCTGTTTAAATGTTAGCCACATTTAGCACCATCGGTATAGTTAATTTAGTCAGAGTTGCAAGTTTGCTTGCACTTGTATCACTTTGAGCCACTGGTACCGCTCCCTTTTACTCAGAGTGGAATCTTTATCCCGCCACGTTTTGGAGTGCATGAGTTTTGCTAATATTCATACGCACAAGAAATCCCATATTCCGACCTTGCATTATTTATTTAATTATTTATTTATTATAATTTTTTAAGCAAAGTTGATACAGGGTATTAAACGAAGTTAAAAAAAAAAAGTCTGTTGGACGGCGCATAAAAGTAAAGAAAAATTTGCCATATCTGCTAGGAGCTTAAAGAGCAATAAAGTGTCATTTTATTCGGTGAGGTTTTCTCTGTGAAATTATTTTCTTTCTGGATTTCCCTTAAGCCATAACTGATCTGGCCATTATAACTGGAGCCTGGTATTACAGGTGTTTTTATTGTGCTGCTTTTAAATTGACAATTGGTACACCTGCTAAGTACACCTGTTTAAAGTACAGTACTCATGTAAAAAAAAAAAAAAAAAAGTACTTTGCGTTCTGATCAGGAGCCTGAACATGTCTGACAAACACAAACTGGGAACTGTGTGACTGGAATGGTTTGAATCCTGTTTTAAAGGGCATGTTTCAATTTTCCTGTTCACACATGACAGTTCATTAGGTCCTACTGTCTTTTAAATTCATGTAGAAGTTTATATGCTTTTGGTTTACAAATGCATAAAATGGTCTTTTCCCCCAATAATTCAGAAGAGAAATTTAAATTAAGATTTTATATTTGCTGTATATTGGAATGTAAACTGGACCTGCTCAGTATCTTCCATTTGTCTTAAACATGTCTGTATTGCAGTGTTAATAGTTTAATGTGGACTGCTCTTAAATCTGCTTACTCGGTAATTATTAAATTCTCCTTTTTACATTTTTCTGTTTTCTGTCTTTAAAATCTTTACCAGTTGCAGTGATTATGCACTGAGTAGTTCCATCAATTTGTATTGCCTTCTAAAATGATAATGAATGTAATAACTAATGTAAATAAGGCAATCATATCTACTGGCAATGTAGCAGATTTCTTATAGGTACAAAAGTTCAATTAAGACCTCGATTTTCCTACTTTTTTTTCCTTTTCTTTTTTTTAAACCAAGAAAACAGGGATATGTGAGCAGTGGGGCTTTTTTTTAAAAACTGAACTTTAGTAATACAATAGGAGGATGTACTGTGCAGTTGCTAGGAAATTGCATTCATTTGTAGGTTGAGTGGGTTAGCGGTCTTTAAACAGGTGAGCAGATTAATTAATTGGTTTTGGACATTTGCTTTAAAATAACAAAGGCCAGCATCCTAGCTGCTAGGATTTCCTGGAGAGAGGTTTAGGTGAAAAGTTTAAAAAAAAGTTTCTGTCTGTATTTGAGATGCTCTGATTAAAAGGGCAGCAACTACATTGTTAGTGGGGGTGTCCAGTTGAGTCTCAAAATTATATCCAAAGAAAATTTGCAGTAATTATATTTTACAGAAACAATACTGAATGTTGAAAAATGCAGGCAGCAGTAGGGCTGGGCGATATGGCCTAAAATTCATATTGCGATATAATTTGAAGCATGTGTGGTAACGATATATATCGCGATATATTCTTTTCTTCTGTATAACGTATTTTCCACACTATAAGGCACACTTAAAATCCTTTAATTTTCTCAAAAATCGAGAGTGTGCCTTATGTATGAATTCTGGTTGTGCTTACTGACCTCGAACCGATTTGGGCGAGCAGAAATCTGTTAAAAAATGTTTTAGTTCAACTTTGGTAAGCCGCACTGCTTGATGGATTGTCAGAGCATTCCGGTGCCGTAGTGAGGAGCTTCGCGGAGTAATCTGGGTCCAAAACTCCGTCTTCTTTAGGTCCCAAAGTCAAACGAACACTAAGAGTTAAAAACGGTCTAAATTCTTTCATCTTTAATTAAATCATCAGCATTGCTGCTTTATCGGGTGTAACAATTAAGTTTAGCATCCATGAAAACAGAATTTATTACATTTAACGGAGTTACAAGTTAACAGGAATTTAGCTCGCTAGTTTACACCTAAACATTTCATACCATGTTCTGACAGAGATCTTTGAAACTAATTAAAACGTACAGCTCTGCTACCACTTCCAACATAAATGAAGACAGAAAAATAAACAGCAGTGGCGTTTGCAGGGTTACTGAAGTTGGACTACCTGGTATGTAACGTTATGCTACGTGATTGCTAGCGACACAGCTATGTTAGCATAACATTAGCACAGTGAAGCTGGAGGATGAACGCCAACTTTTTTTCCACTCGATAAAAGTTAACGTGAGAGATTCTGGTGGTCGGGGACAAATGCAATCGCATAGCAGGATGCTATACACAGGCCAAACTTCAGTCAGGAGAACAACTGAGATTATTCATCCACAATACGAGGTTAGTTATTAATATACTGCAACAACATGGGACTAGAACAGCTGCGAGAGAATTCAACATTAATGAATCAATGTTACGGAAGTGGAGGAAGCGCAGTTTTTGGCTTTCCCCATATTTCAAAAGTGCTTCATCTCTTTGCTATGACTGTCGCCCGCCATAATTTGCAGATGATAATGGTTTTAGCCGGTGCGATGCTTTCAACCAAAACAGGCGCAGCTTGATGACATCATCAACATGCGCTATCGCGATAGAGCGATATAGTCAAAATCTCTATCGTTGGCCAAATTTATATAGTTTCTGTCGTATATCGTTTATATCGCCCACTCCTAGGCAGCAGCATTTATAAGTGTAACTAAATGAAGTGCATTTTCCATCCTTATTTTCTGGTGAGCTGTCACTGATGGCACGTGTACTAATTTGAATTGTGAGTCTAATGAAACAACATGCGGCAGCGTTTATAGTTAAATGTTAGTGACACAGTTAGCCCAGGTAGTGTTTTCCCTGGAAGTTTTAAGCAATAGTGTGAATAAGTGCGTAACACTTCAGTTTAGCAGTAAATAAAGTTAAAGAAGCTGCACAATATTGTCACATTAAAAAAAAAGCAGTATTTTTTCCCTGGTATTTTCTATCTAAGGCTGAGCTTTTTAAACAGGTGCTTAAGTCTCTTTTTTCATGTAACTGCATCAGTAATTGCCTAATTTCCATCCACTTTGTTCTTCTTTTTCATAACAAGTGCAGCTAACCATGCTAGGTTGAGTCATTTGTAGCCTGGTTGTAGTTGGCGGTGTTTTTTGTTCTTTTTCTTCAAGTCATGAAAAGTTTGTTTCCACCTTTGGCAGGAGCAGTTTTCTTGCATATTTTTTTTTAGCATAGTGCTTTGTTGGAGGTTGTTTAAGTAGCTCAGTCTTTAGTTAAATAGTCGTTGGAGAATGACATGTGACTCTTGCTCTCAGACATGTCTGGGCCTTGTCTTGTTGTAGTGCACACTAGGGATTGTAAATGCATGCCTTACTATAGCAATGATATTGCACTGTGGCGGTTTTATAAGATGTGAAAATATTTTATACCAATATTATCGTGAAGGATGGCACAGCCCCAACTGTAAGAATAATAAAACCTACAGCTTCTCTGAACCAGTGTGTGTCATTGGTTAACATTATCAACAGAAGAGCTTCTTGGCTCTGTTGCAACAGGGTTCATCTAAAAAAAGGAAAAACAAAAAAGGGAGAGGAAAAATTGGCTTCAAACCATCGTAGCCAACATCATTTTATCTTCTTTTTTAAAATTTATATTTATTTTCACATAGATTGTCAGTTGTTGGGAATCTTTTGTTTCAGTTTAAATAAATCAAACTGTAATAAGCCTGAGTAAAGTTTTCTTCTCTTCATGCTTTCCTCATGTGCAGTATTTACTACCAACATAACTAAGCGTGTAGCAAAACAGCGCATTAGAGGGCAGAGAAAGTAGCATCCGTGCAAATGCAAGATGACAAAGCTAATTTAAAACGAAACCGATTGAAACAGCAATGTCTATTTTCTCTAGTTTGCTAGCACCATGTAGCCAATCTCTGTAAAGTGCGTAGGTAACCTTGCAAGTGTCGGTTATATGCAATGATGGCCATTTAATAAAATGTTGTGAAAACTTGTGAACTTAACCTTTTTTGTTCAGCGTCTGTGGTGAGGGAATATTGAAGGAAAGTAGTCACCAAGATGGGAAGAAGCTGGAAAATATGGCTTGTGTTTAGTCATCAGTGTGCGAACCTAAGTGGTGTTCATGTTAAAGGGGCAATATATGTATGTATGTGTATGTGAGCATTTGCTGCTGAAGTTTAGTTGCCTGGATATTGCTTTAGTTGCCATGACATTTTGAGGAATCATCCCCAGCCAGCTGCATGGTTTAGGAAGCATCTGGTTCACAACATGACTGAAATAGACTCGGTGTATTTCAGGATGGAAAATCTCCTGTGAGCAGCAGAAATGTTGGAGTATGACTGAATGCTATACTAGAAATAGTTTTCATTTATTCAGTGAAGGAATACCACAGCACTTTCCCCTCAACTCAGAGTGCTGCAACACATTGATCAAATTGGGTATCTGTTGGTGAGTCCCAGGCACGCTGCGTAAATGGTATGTTGAGTCTTTGCGGAGAAAATCAAATTATGGTTCCTTCACTCACTTACAACAGAGGTGGACTGCCAAGCGGTGAAAAAGCATCTCAAGAGCAGCAGCTAATTTATGAAGTGTTTACTTCTTCCCATTTTTCTTTGAAATTTTATATTTCTCTCATTCTGTCTCTGTTTAACACTATTTTGTTTTCTTTTTTTTTTTTCCAGTGGTGCAAAGGGAGGAGGTCAGGAAATAAAGGAGTTACCTAGAAGGTCTCCGTCAGTCCACATTTCAGTTGGAGCGAGAGAAAACGGCACAGAGGGAGTGAGAGAAAGGAGAAGAGGAGTGCGAGTCGCGTCTGCTCTTGGCAGCTGTTCCAGCAGCCTATTTCATTGTTTTTTCGGCTGTTATTTTGTTCCTGCGTTACGTCTTTTGATCAATCAGTTCATATTTTTAACGTTAATGTGAGATATAACTGCTGTAAAAAAACAAAAAGGAAATCGCAAACAAAAAAAAAGAAGACATTATTAGCAAGAGTGTTTTATTTTGTTCCATTGTTAATTTCTAAGGTTCTTTTCGTTTCTTTTTTATGTTAACAACCTTTTTTGGCTGTGAGTAGCAGGAGCTTCCATTCTCCAAACTTATCATTGAAAGCCCTTCCTTAGTTAGGACCTGATAACCTGGTATTCCTCAAGCACCTGAAACTGGCAGCTATTCTCTTTGTGTGTTTGGGGAGCTCTGTGACCACAGCTTAAGCACCACTCAGCCTTCTAGTCACCTAAGCCTAACTAAAGCCAGCCAGCTCGAGCCTGGTCCAGCCCAGTCCAGCCTGCTCCGATTATCTGGACAGGGTAAGGAACCGTTTTCTTTTGTTAACCCTCCTTTTCAAAGTTGCATTTTATTCGTCACAAAAAAGAAAAAACACAAAGAAATCTGGATACTTTTTTCCTCCTTAGATACTCAGTTCTGTGTGGACGTGAGGAATATGACTGCTGAGACTCTTAACTTCGGCCCAGAATGGTAATATTTGTATTTTATTTTATATTTTATTATTTATATATTTTCAATTTTTTTTATAAAGAAATATTTCCCAGAGGAACCAAGTGCTTATTTTGTTTGTTTTTATTTGTGGGGGAAAATTAAAAGCGGATGAGTTATGCTGAGTGCCATTCTGTTTTTTTATTTTTAAGGAAACTTTGGACATAATGAAATGTGCAGATTTAAGCAACCTCCAAATGACCTTCTTGAATGTGGCCGTTAAATCGCAATGGCAATTTGCTTAAGTCTTAACGTCCTGTGTCAATTGGACTCGTTCCCCTGAAAATGACACTAGGAAAAGATCAGGGGTTAGTGAAGTTGGTTAGGTTATAAGCTGCTGTTCGATCAAATTCAGCTCAACCAAAACGGTTCAGAGTGTCCGTACCAGAAACCATGAAAACAAAGGCCCAAAATGGAAGCGATGACCTGAAATACTTAGATTTTTTTTAATGGTCTCTCATTAAAGTAGAGCTGATGTCTTTTGGTTTATGAGTTTTTGTTGGACAAAATGAGTTGTGTGAAGGTGGCACCAGCATTACCTGAGAAAATCATCGTAAGAGTAAACCGGTATGAAAACTGCTGTTAGAGATGCTGTTAAGTAACCTTAGCTGTGCAGATGGCATAAGCAGCCTTCATTCTTCAGTTGGCTTCAGGGTGTTGACCTATCCTTTGTGTTTGGATTGGCAATGTGACCAAGAAATGAACACTTAAATTGAAATATAAACATTTGTAATGTCATACCTTGGTTGGATCTTTCTGCAGTTTGAATATAGGCGGCCAAGTTACCACATAAGACAATATGTTGTAACAGGAGAGAGCATGCAGTTCGTTTACAAGTGTGAATGAATCATGCACGTGTAAACTTTAGTTCTCCCCTGAAGGCCTTATTTTCTGTTTGATCAAACTTCAGTTGGATAAAACAGACTTTGTTGTGGCTTTAGTCACCATGTTAGCAGGTAAGCTAATGGTTACCATTAGGTGAAATTACATGGTATGCCCAAAGCACATCAGCTACCTGGCTAAGCCTAGCTTCGCTACTCACTTTTCATAAGTGAAATGTTGTCTGAAGTCAGTTCTGTTGTCCTTCTCTGGAATGTGTGTTTGAGCTTTTGTGGACTCGGTACTACTCTTGGCTAGTGTTGCTCACTGTTGGCGCTGGGAGTAGAAGAGAGCGACACTAATGGTAGACACTAAGAATCAAGCATAATATTCTCGGATTCTTACAATAAATTCTCGGTCAGTCTTCACATAGAAATCATTACACAGGTTCTTAAAGGCAACAAATAGTACAGAGGAAGGTCTCAGTTTTAAATTCCGTTACAGTCTGTTAACACATGGAAAAAAAAAAGACGTTGCTGAAGACGTTTAAACTTGATATGAAAGTGCTTTTAAAAATGAGTCTTGCTTGCAGGCGCCCCGCCGTGGTTAGTCATTTCAGTGGTAACAAAGTGTCGGTTTTGTCACTGCTCTCTCCTGTCCATCTCTCTTTCCTTCTGCTGTTTCTGTAGCTCAGTGAATGTTTGTGCAGCGATTAATGGGGGGGCGTAGTCTGCAGTTTGGTAGCTCTCCATCTCTAACGGCCCGTGACTGCTGTGTGCATTCTTGGTGCAGTGCCAGTCTCACAGAATATTTCTGCCTTTACACATCTGCAGCTGCTTTGCTCTCAGTGGCTCTCGTAGCTCACTTTCATCCTCGTACCCTTTTTAATATAGTTACAGAGCGGCCGGTTCATGTGCTCGCCACATACAGCTGCCTGACCAGCATGTTTACACGTCTTTAAAGGCCAGTTAACCTTACGAAATTATTTAGACCATTCGAGCTTTAGTTGGCAGCGCAGCCTGCAGCTATGTTAGTCATTGTGGTCAAATTCAAAGTAAAATATTCGGCCATGCTTTTAGGTTGGTGTAGTTTCTCTTACTCCAATCTTTGTAAGACTCTCAAAGGATTATTCATGTAGAGATTTAAGTGTGTAGAGGATATTTGAATCCTTGTTAGGGAGGAAAGCTCATGTTTTGCTGCAGGTAAATGCAGGTGGGTACATATGATGCACAAATATTTCTTAGTAACCCACCCACTGGCTTGCTTCCTGAGCGCTTCTCTTATTATGCATATTAGTTGCTGCTCCACTTATTTTTATCCTCTTTGATTTGCTACATGCTACCAACTGGGCTTTCATGAAGCTTCCCTTTACCTTTCTACCCCCCACACCCGCCTCTCCATCTCTGAGCTGCATATGGTTTTGATGTGGAGCTGAGAGTCACTGACACACTCTGTAGAGGCATGTGAAAGGAGCCATTGTTAAACAGCAGGCCTTGGAAGTTGGCCAGCTAGTAATAGCTTTTTAAAATGAAATCTTGAGATTGGAAAGCTAATATATCGTCAGCATTGAGCCAAGTGTGTTCAGGGGGAGCTGTGTGGGAGGAATTTGTTACAGAACATTTACTAAAAAAAATTTCCTGCTGCAAGATGAAGAAAAATAACTAATAGCATCCAATTGAGATTAAAAGGAATTGTGTCAAGGTTACACAATTGCTCTGATTTTCGTGTGTGCGTGCGTTCAGAGCCAACTGGGGAATTTGCACCAAG
This sequence comes from Maylandia zebra, assembly GCF_041146795.1. Taxonomy (NCBI): domain Eukaryota; kingdom Metazoa; phylum Chordata; class Actinopteri; order Cichliformes; family Cichlidae; genus Maylandia; species Maylandia zebra. The sequence continues at coordinate 45,324,648 of NC_135169.1, read as the reverse complement.
TTATTTATAAAGCTTGTTTTTTACATTACATGTCAGAGATTGTTATTAGCTTGGGGGGAAAAGTAGAGCAAATACACAGCTTTGAAAGCTTTAGCATGCAGTTGCAAAACACCTATTTGTTGTACTGGACAGTCGCTTTAATTCCTGTTGTTGAAAGTAAAGTACTTTATCCTATGTCTTTTACTCACAGGCTCCGTGCACTGTCCAGTGGGGGGAGTGTGACGTCTCCCCCTCCTTCCCCCGCCATGCCAAAGTACAAGCTGGCCGAGTACCGCTACGGCCGAGAGGAGATGTTAGCACTTTATGTCAAAGACAACAAGGTTGGTTAATAGTTTACTCATTCTCTATTTATTACAGTCTATACCAATGTGAAACACTGAATCCCATTCACATGGGGCAAAAATGATGTAAGCTTACAGTCACCTGTTGACACAAGGAGATGGATATCAGCTAAAGGAGCGGTCCCCAACCTTTTTTGCGCCACGGACCGGTTTATGCCCGACAATATTTTCACGGACCGGCCTTTAAGGTGTCGCAGAAAAATACAACAAAATAAAACTAGTACCGCTACTGAAACAAAGAAGAGTTATTCATAACACACGTGAAAAGACCCAGGAAAACCGAGTTAATGATAAAAACAATAACAAAATAACGCTGAAAACAGATTAAAAACCCTGAAAATCACACCTGAGCCTCAACTCTCGCGGCCCGGAACCAAACCGGTCCGAGGCCCGGTTTATGAGATGCCGGGCTTGGAGTACATTGACAAAAACCCTGCCTTTAATATCTGTCTATAAGCACAGAACACCGAACTGCAGTTCACCCCTGTTTGTGAGGGGCAGTCAATCAGAAGTAATTGTCTTAGAGAAGAAGAGAAGAGAGGATGGCCTTACAGGAAAACTGCTTCTTTCAGACAGAATAACCCGACGGGCTGAAAATAAGGCTTACTCTGAATTGCGACTCATACAAAGCAGCATAAATAGTGTAGAACAATAGGACTTCTCTAAAGTGGTGTATAAGTCTGTATCCTTAAACATATGAACATGTTTGAAGTCAGAGTTCAAGTTTTTAAGAGGTGGTTTTGTCCTCTTGTTGTTGCTTTTAGGTCCCAGAGGACATGCAGGATAAGGAGTTTGCTGCTATTCTGCAAGAAGAGCCCATGCAGCCACTGGCACTGGTGCCTCTCACTGAGGAGGAGCAGGTCTGCACCAGCCACACTCTCACAAATGCATATCTGCAAATGTTAAACTGTTTGAGCCCTATCTTGTGGTATCTCACCCTCATACAGATTCAGTTGACAGATGTGCCTGTGAGCTCACATTCCTCACATTCCTCTCTCCTTTTTTTTTTTTTTTTTTTTGGCTCGTTCAACTCACTCTGCAGAGGAACTTCTCCATGTCTGTGAACAGTGTGGCAGTGCTGAGGCTCATGGGAAAAGGAGTGGGTGGTGCGGCCCCAGCTGGAGTGGTCCGTGGACGAGGAGCCACACGGGGTGGTCGAGGTAACGGCAGGGGAAAAAAAGTTGGATGAGGGACACAGGCAATAAAGTATAGCCCCGATTGAGCCTGTTCACAATCAGTTGTGCTGCAGAGTCCAACAACAACAACAGAAGGGCTGCTTAAAGCCCTCGGCTCAAACTACAATGGCTGCTGCCCAGCTAAAGTAAAACAGTTTATTTAAGGCAACTACTAAAGTGTTTATTTCCTTCTTTCTTCCACCATCTTGGTGCAACACACTTCCTCTTGGCCTGTTTAAAATAGTCCTCCTTTTGTCCAGCCGCAGCCTAAAAGCACGGGGCTTACGCGCTTACCTTGTCAACACATGCCAATGTAAACACATGCACAGTTCAGCCCAGCAAAGGAAACCACAAAAGAAGAATGATGTTCGATGGTGTGTTGATGTGTGCACCTGCCTGCAGGATGAAGCTACTTAACCACACATGCCTTGTTCTAATGTGTATAAACAGGCCGAGGCCGTGGTGAAGGTGGATTCTACCAAAGAAGTATTGAAGATGCCGAGGTGGGTTTCGGTCGCAGCGTCCGAGAGATTCACCGCAGCCAGAGCTGGGACGACCGGTAAGGATAAACTACGCACGGCACCTGCACTGTCCTTAAATTGTTGGTAAGGTCATGCAAATAATGACTCCAAGTGCTCTGTTGCACAACAGAAGCCTGTTTTATCATTACTCAGAGCAGCTGTCAAGCAGTGCAGCCTAGTCTGTAATCCTTTCAGGTATTTTTTTGTATTTCTTTCAGTTTTCCTTCCAAGATCTGGATAAGCTGTGCAAATGTATTGTCTCCAGTGTGAGGTGTTGGTTGCACACACTGCTCTTGGGTTAAAAACTGGCCCATGTTTTCTTCTGCTAACTGGTCTAATTTTCCCTTCATTTCCCTCCTTTTCTCAGGGGTGAGCGTCGATTTGAGAAGCCGCTGCGGCGGGAGGTGGGACGTCCTGGCTTTGAAGAAACTGGAGGTCCCGTGGGTCCGGTGAGGAAAGAGTACACAAGGGCTGACAGTGATAACTGGCGCACCCTACGGGAGGAGCAGGAGGAAGACGAAGGGGAGCCGGGCAGTAACTGGAGACTTGCTGGATCCCGTAGGGATGGTATGATAAACACAAACGTTTTTTTTATTGTCATAAACTCTGCTTTGTTTATTCCTCTTTCTGCTGTCAACACAAGCTAAGACTTGGATCAAATTTTTAATGTTCCTTTGACATAAACCTTTTGTCCTAACTCATTAGTGTGGAAGCTACACTTTGGTATAGCCTCATTAAAATCACTAAGATGGAGCATCACTGAGATTTGTATTACTCATCATTCCACTGTTATATTACTGTGTTTTTAAGCCTATGTTAACAATGTGTGTGTCAACTTTAGCTTAAAGGACATTGTACTGGCATCTAGTGGTCAGTGATGGGAAAACCAAGCAGCTGGGTTTAGGTTAAACTAAAGCTTCCTGAGTTTCTGCAGACTCAGCAGTCGGCTTCAATGAATCATGATCTTTCCAAACCAGATATCTTGAAAATGAAACTCCAGATTGAGTTAAAACAGAAAAATAAATTTCTGAGTGTAGCTCAGGTCAGTTTTGAAGCTAATAACTTTCCATTTGTTTACCAGATGGTGGTCCTCGCTCAGCGGGCTGGCGGGACCACAGTGGTCCAGGAGAAGGTCGGAGGAGGAAGTTTGATTTCGACTTCCGGGACTCTGACGGGCACGGTGGCGGGCGTCGGCGCGCAGGCAGCGATGGTCTAGAGGACGATAGGGACGGCCTGCCTGAGTGGTGTACAGATGAGGAGGATGGGGAGATGGGCACTTTTGACTCGTCTGGAGCGTTCATGCCTATGAAGGTACTCAGAATGATGTTTCTGTTACTGTTATGATATTGTTTTAATATTTATTTGTTGGGATTGCTTCACTTTTTTTGGTCTGTATCTTGTATCAGAAGAGTGGCAAGGAGACAATCCTGGAGGAGTTTGAGTTTAAGGGGATTGAGGAAGAGGAAGAGGAGGGAGACAGCCTTGCTGATATGGAGAGGAACAGCGCTGAAGGAGACAAAGACAAGGGTGAGGCGAGACCGGATGTCTTTATTTGATCTTACATTTACATGTTGTCTTCTATCTTTTACCTTCACTGATCATAGTCAATGGAGGATTCATTACTTTTTTTCCCCTTCCTTTCTTCCACTCCTGGCCTCACAGAGATTAAAGAAGCCATCTTTATTGTTGGAGATGGTGAGACAAAGCCAGCATCTCCTTCGTCTTCTCCAACAGCTCACTGTCCCCCTCCATCGCTGGAGTCCCAACCCAGCAGTGCTAATCAAGTGGTGGATAATGCCCAGCTGAGCAACAGCCAGTCTGTGAAGGCCAGCAGCACGTCTGGTGAAAGTAGGTCATGTTCCACATACCTCTGTGTTAGTGTGCCAACAGGACAAAACGGCAATATTATCTTTTTTTAAAAATTTGTTTTAGGCAATTTCATTAATGTGTTAAACTCTTATAAGAAAAAAAAGAACATGTTAACTGTCTATATCAAATATACATGCTTCTGCATTTCAGTAATTATTAGACTGTTTGATTTTGTATAAATCCGGAATAAAGTTATTTAGGCAACTTTTTATTGTGCAATGATTTAAATTTAAAAAAGGCTTCTAAAGTGAGAGATCCTGAACCTTTGGTTTCATGACCTCAGCCCTTTCAGTCTCAGGTCGGCGTGTTTGAGCAAGGAAATTCAGCCATGTTGATATTTTGGTTTGAAATAGAATATGTTTGCCTCAGTCATTTGATACTTTGTTTACTGAACCGGCTGCTGGATGTGACACAGAGCCAGTAGGCGGCTCTACCGCTCACATCAAACAACACCAAACGCTAAACTATAAATAGAAACACTAAAAATAGGGCCCATTGTTTTACTCGTTTCTTCTTTTTCTTTTCATGTGCGTATGTCAGATGCAGCTCCATTAGGGGGCTCCAAGGCCCAGCTGAGTCCCAGCGGCGCAGCCACCTCCTCCAGCCTGCCTCCTCCACCCCCTTCATCTGCTGCTCCTCTACTCCCGCCATCTGGAGGAGACGCTGAGGACGACGAAGGCATGAAACACCTGCAGCAGGTAGGAGCAGCAAGAGGAACATTTCAGACAAATTATGTAATCATGTCTAATCAAACTACATTTCACAGCCTTCAGGTGAGGGATGAAACTGGTGATTATTTTGCTGCTGAATATTCAAAACCAGAACTGCACTTTTCTTTTTTTGTCTTTTGATAAAGCTCACTGCTTTGAATAAAAACGCGATGGTTAGGCGGGAGGCTGCAAATATAGAGCAGTTCATTTGATGCTGATTGATGTGCCGGAAACTGAAAAGGACGTCTGCATGTCTGTTCTGTGCTCTTCTATATATTGTTTATATTTTCACATATGTTACTTTAAACAAGCATCACTAACATAACCTTGTCTGACTAGGTCTAAAACCTGCTGAGCTTTGTTTTAGCTGGTATCAGTGCATTCAAAGTTGTGAGTCTTAGCTGTACTATTAGCATCGCCACCTTTTCATCCTACGGGTGAGCCTGCTACACCAACTCTTGTCGACTAGATAATAAATGTTTGTTTATATTTGTGTAGGAGGCAGAGAAGATGGTGGCATCACTGCAGGATACTTCTTTGGAGGAGGAGTGCTTCACCCAGGCTCTGCAGCAGCAGGAGAGCAGGAACACGGCAGCTGCTCTGCCGCTAACTCACGAGGCTGCCATGAAGTGGTTCTATAAGGACCCCCAGGGAGAGATCCAGGGTACTCCTATTCTCCTGATGATACTTTCTAAAAACATGAATAAAAACTGTTAATTTCTTGAGGTGAGATGAAGCTAGTCCGACACCTAAGGTCAGTTTCTGCATTGCAAACTCTCCTCTGTCCTGCCCACCAACCAGGTCCATTCACCACGGTGGAGATGTGTGAGTGGTTTCAGGCTGGCTACTTCACCATGACCCTGCTGGTGAAGCGGGGCTGTGATGAAGGTTTCCAACCCCTGGGGGATGTCATCAAGATGTGGGGCCGCGTGCCCTTTGCCCCGGGTCCCTCCCCGCCGCCCCTGCTGGTGAGACAGCTACCACCAACGCAGCGCCCGCAGCCCAACCGGGGGCCCGCCGGGACTGTGAGTCAGAGCTCAGCCACCCGAGAGGATGGGGAGGGGAGGATGCAAATGAGAGGGCACATTTCTAGACAGGTTATGGTGGCAGGAATTGTAATTTTAAATTCTCACCTCTTAATGTCACACAGTTGATTTAATGAATTTTCTATTGCATGCTGACTTGGATAAATGTGTGTAAATGTAGCTGAAATATTACCAGAAGCAAGTCTGTTCTAGATGCAGTAATTTGCTATTGTAATTTTGAGTCTGACTTTTCCTTTGTGTTGACATTATATCTTTCCCCTTCATCAGGGAAACCTGGACCAGGAGCGCCTGAAAAAGCAACAGGAGCTTGCAGCAGCAGCTCTTTATCAACAGCTCCAACAGCAGCAGCAGCTATTCCAGCTCATGAACAGGTGGGTGGAGGCTTCGCCCTAAATTTGTTGGAGTTCATTCCGGTCCTAGTTTGAACTTTGGAGGACATGTTTAGTTTCAAAGTAAACGTACACGTCGGGTGTTGCTTTATGTCCCAGGTGCAGTGAGCAGAGTATGATGCCTTCGATGAACAGATCGATGTCAGTGCCAGATACAGGGTCCATGTGGGACATGCATACCTCAGCTTCACAGCCGTCAGGTACAGTGTGGACTGCTGCTGTTTGGTTTGTGCACACACAGGCAGGCACAGTTAAAACACACAAACTGTAGCTGCTGCCGCTAATATGATCCTTTTTCATTTTCATGTAGGTGGTGAAGCCAGTCTTTGGGACATAACAATGAATCCTTCTACTCAGGGTCCAACTCTCGAACAGCTTCAGAAGGTGAGGGCTGTTGAATAGTAATATCAGACTGTGAGTCCATTGAGTCATACCAGCGTCAGATCCAAATATTCATTCACAATTACTGATGACGCATTTCCTTTAGCTCCAGCAGGAGAGGCGAGACGCTGAACTCAGGGCGAAGCGTGAGGAAGAGGAGCAGCGTAAGCGAAGGGAGGAGAAGAGAAGGCAACAGGAGGAGCAGAAAAGGAGGGAGGAGGAGGAGATCTTCAGACGCAAGCAGGTGGAGAAATTTTGCATTCATTTTATCCCATGTGTTGCCTTGGGGTTGTTAAATATGTTACTGGCTTTGTTCATTAAAGCAAAAATATTCCGTGCTGCGTTTTGATTTAGTTTTCATAATGTTTGATATTTTATTTGCTTTGCTGAGCGGCACTAAATGCTGTTTTCCTCTAAGAAACGAGAACCACAGCTATAGCCTGATCTGTCATATGTTCCCGCAGTGTCGTCAGCAGCAGGAACTGATCATGAAATTGCTGCAGCAGACCCCCCAGCAGCAAGGACCGGGGGCAGGCAGCTCTAGTTGGAGTGGGGCTTCCTCTTCTGGGCTTTCTAAGGCAGGAAAGCCCCAGGCTCTGGCTTTGCTGGAAATACAGCAGGAGACTGAGAGACTCCTGAAGCAGCAGCAGAGAGCCCAGCAGCAGAGAGACCGCGTGAGTTCACCATTCAGGTCTACAGCAATGATAATGTTAGCATGTAGCAGGAATTTGCATGTTTGAAATAAAAACGTACATATTGTTGGTCATTTATGGAGCCTGATTTTTATCCGTTTGCAGCACTCTGGTTTGTCGATGGGGAGCTCCTCCATGGGAGGGCAGTGGGTGGATGGCGTCGGTATGTGGGGAGGGCCGGGTAGTCTGGAGAGTAAGAGCAGTAGTGGAGGGTCTTCGGGCAGCATGGGCATGTGGGACGAGGCTGTGAAGAACCAGACCGGCCTGCGTGGGAACAGCAACAACAACATGGGCCTTAAGAACAGCCGCAGCAGCCCATCACTCAGGTGAGCATGTCTGGGCAACTCAGCTGATGTGGATTGTTGGATTGCCCAGTTATAAAGCACTACTTGCAGGAAAAAGTGGATTTCTTTTAGTTGATGATAGTAATGATATAATTTGCCTGGGTGTCCTCCACAGTGATCAGTACATGATCCGTCGTAAGCGCACCGAGGAGGAGGAGAAGCTGCTGAAGCTGCTGCAGGGCATGAAGCCTCAGGACGGCTTCACCACCTGGTGTGAACAGATGCTGCACGCTCTCAACACCTCTGCCAACAACTCCTCCTCCTCTGTGGATGGTAGGCGGTTCAACTTTATCACATTTAGCAATCTAAAGGGTGTTTAGAGTTTACCCTCAGCTTACAGACATCAATAGCTGATGTCTGTGTAAATTACAGCAACACTTCTGTGTCACTAATCATTCACGTTGTGTGTTTATCAAGTTGCCACAATTGTGGCATACCTGAAGGAGGTGGAGTCTCCCTATGCAGTGCTGGATTTCATCCGGTCCTACCTAGGGGACACAGTGGAAGCCAAAGAGTTCGCCAAACAGTTTCTGGAGCGACGTGCCAAACAGAAAGCCAACCAACAGAGACAGCAGCAACAGGTAGGTTGAAAGAGCATCAGTCCAAAATGTCACCTGCTCGGTAAACAACATCAGTGTAATTTAAAGAAAAGAAAAACATTGCTGAAATGTTCTCTTTATAGAACACAGAAAGCCTGCCCATTAAAGCCTTTAATTTATAGTATGACGAGTGGCTAATTGTTCATTTTTATTGTGAATAGACACAGACTGTGTTCAGTAGTTTGCATTTTCAGTCGGAAACTGATGGTTTTCTCAGGTGGGAATCGATGGTACATTCTAGTCTGTACAAGTGTTTGATGTAGTGTTCAATTTCTGTGAGTTAACTTGGAAACCTAGGGGATTCATAGGCTGTATAAAATATATGGTTGGAGCCGCTGTGACATTTTTTTTTAATTTGACCAACACTGAGTTGTTTTTCAGTGCCAGCTTGAGACACTTAAACCTCACTGCCATCATTCACAACCAAGAACAGAAAAACTGCCTGAAACTGAATGTTTAGAGCAGTCTGAAGTCAAAGCTCAGGGATCACTTGTACATACTTGTGTGTGTGTGTGTGTGCGCGTGTGTGTGTGTGTGTGTGCTAATTAAAAATAAAGACAAGATGATAGTTTATTGACTTTAAATGAAATTTGCAGATTGTTTCGGTGAAGTTTAATAAACTCCTTGCTATCTAAAATATAACAGGACACCGGAGTAAATTCTCCAGCATCTCACACTTCTGATAATCAGTTGTCTGCCTGACATTTATTCAGCTGTGTAAAAACTAACTTTAATCTCAGCCAAACAGATTTACTCAGGAACAAATAAAATACTGAAAAAAGCCAAACAATAACATTTTTAAGTTATCTAAGTGACTTATATATCATGTTTAACCTGAGTAGTGAAAGACAGCGGTGGGTTTGAAAACGATTTGCCGGGGGGTCCGGTATTCTCACGGCTCTAGTGAGCCTAGCCCCCGGCTCGCTATCGAGCTGGTGGGTAAAAGACGTCTCCGACAACATCGGAGTGCTTTTGAAAATATGTGGTGTCCTGATAAACTGAGCAGATATTTGAGGTTTACACAGCTACATTCTCGCCTGAAAATATGTTAAACGTTTATTTTGTGACCCAGAAAGAATAATAAGAGTAATATTAAAACTAACTAGCTGCCGCCATTGTTGGAAACTAAGCTGGGCCGCTTCTTCTTCTTCGGGGTTTAACGGCAGCTGGCATCCTTGTACATGCAGTGCTGCCATCTTCTGTTTCAGTCCGTTATTACACTCTTAAATCCTGCCACTTATTCCTGCGTCTTTTGGGATCTTACAAAGCTTCAAACGACGCATCGACTATTAAATTAGTCGTCGACGATTTTGATAGGCGACGTAATATATAAAAGCATGACGCGTCCTCTTTAAGACATTATGGACGTGGTTTCACACACAAACCTTCTGTGATTAGCTGGATTGAAATTGTAGGAAGTGAATATTTTGGATGAAGGTCAGGCTTTGCACATATGTGTTTAAAAGTATTATTAACAGGCTGAGAGTGGCTTTAATTCCTCCTCTTCTCTTTGTGTCCTAGTTATCAAAGGAAGTGGCTGGATTGAACATGAACTTCCCTCTGCAGGTAAATGCAGACATGCCTCTAAGCCATACACGCAGGATTGTTATTAACACAGCATCAATGAGTGCTCTCCTTTACTACAACTATAACTTCACTACAGCATTAAAGACTTTTTGTAGACAGTGAAAACTTTAATTTCTTTATGAGGAGTCTCCTGGATTGAAACTCGAAAAGAAAACGGAAACATCAAAGGGTCACGTCCAACCTGGCACTGTTACGATCGTGATCATTTTTGCTTTGTGTTTTTTAGGATTCAATGCGAGGTATGAATCCCAACACTCTGCAGTCCATGTTTCAGGCCAACCACATGGGCAAGGCTGGTCTCTATGATAACCAGGGAGGAAAGATGAAGAAGAAACAGCCCATGATGCTGCACTCTGACCCCAGCATCTTAGGTACGCGACCTCAAGAGCTTTTAAGGTTTTTCCTTTGAACTTCTTCACCACGTACATGGACAGCTTTACCAAAAAGTGTTTTTCTTTGGTTTTAATTTTGTTTAGTTTTCTTCTGTCCAGTTTTTTTTTGTTTCACTAGGTTTCTAGAGTGTATTTAGTACTGTTGGTGTTTGTTATAGTTCCCAGTATATGTTCATATTGCCAGTTTTTTTTTTTTTTTTTTTTTTTTTTAACACAGCTTAGTTTGAGTTAGTTTTCGATCCTTTTCGAGCCTTCGTTTTTATTCACACCCACCTTCAGCTTTTAGTTCAGAGCCCAGATCAAGTACATGAGTTACTCACTAGAGGAAATGCTTAGCATGGAAACGCAAAGTGGAAAATGTAGTCATTTGTGCAGTAGGATTATGTGTGAAGTGAAACCAGGTTGTTTCCACTGTATAACACTGATCTGCTTAAATGACCTACCGAGAGTAGAGATGCAATAATAAATCAGCTAGCTACCAATGCTCCGTCTCAGGGAGCGTTCAGAGTCCAACTTGTTGATATGTAAAACAGTATAAACACAGCTTATTCACTCTTCTCTGACACAGTGTAATTTGCAGTGGGCCCTTCCTTATAATGCTAACACTGCAGCTGTTTATTCGCTTTCCGAAAACCTTTTCAGACAAAATCCGAATCGGCAAAGAAACCAAAAAGAAGCCAAGACCTCTTCTTATGATATCGTTTTCTTTATTCCCTCCTGTCAGTGTTTAAGCCAGCCTTTAACCCCTTGTGCCATCCTTCTCTAATCTTGGTGTACTCTCTCCCCTCTCTTCCCTGTGCCCTCTCCTACCTGCAGGGTACTCATTCCACAACACGGGCGAGTGTATGAGCCTGAATGAGATGGAGATGGTGGAGGATTACTGATGTGACGCAGCGCAGCAGCAATAGCTACCTGAGGCCTTCTGTCTTTTAATCAGACAAACCTGATGACGAATGTGCACTGCTGGGGGAACCGAACTGGGGGTTGTGGGGTACAAAGGGGGGCAAGCATGGTGGTGAGGGGGAGGTGTGGAGTGGAGGCGCCCAGTTCTGCGCCTCCCACTCGTTCTTTCCCTCTGGATAGAAAAAATAAAAAGGGCTCCCTGCTGCACCAGTTGATCACTAGAGCAGGGGAGAGGGGGGGTGAGGCGCGGTGAGGTTAAAAGGATGATGGGTATCCTCTGGCACTCAAAAGATTAAGCACCTTATACTGAACTAATGCACTTTATTGAGATGGGATTTGAATAGTTTTTCTTTTTGTTCGTGTGTGTGTATGCGTGCGTGTTCAGAATCAGTGCGCATACGGTGTGTGTACGTGCACATTATCGGCGTGTGCAGCAGAACTGGAAGGCGGCGGTGAAAACAGCGAGCAGGGCCGAGCGGGCGGGACGTTAGGTTTTCAAATTCAGGGGGACCTTTAGTTGAAACCGTATCAGAGAGCAAATCCTTTCTCAAAAGACAAACACTGTTGATATTTCTCTTGTTTAGCATTTTTTTTTTTTTTTTTTTTGGTTCTGTTTTTTACGTTTATATAAAAAAGTAAAGCTATTGAAAAATGGATTATAAAAAAAACTTGAAGATTTGCACTTGCCTAAAAAAACGAAATAAGAAAAACGACAAAAAAAAGAAAACAAATGGGGTTAGTTAGAAGTGAATATTTTTGTGAATGTGTATGAGCGACTGGGAGTGGCTGATGTGTGGCGGCTGAGTTGTGTCAGTAATATACAGTCTGCACAAGTTTTTTGTCTTTTGTTGCTTACCAAGATGTATGAAACATAAGAGGCCATTTTTGTCTTTTCTGTTTGGATAGTCATTTTGTATTCATGTTTAGAGTGAGTGTGTGTGTGTGTGTGTGTGTATGTATGTGGTCCTTTCCAGACAAGGACGTGTGTGTTTTATGGGTGTGACTGAATGCTCGTGTGTGTGTGTGTTTATGAGAGAGAGAGAGGGCAATTGCACAACACATCCTTTCTCTCACCAGCTCTTCATCCCCTGATAGAAAACCAGAAATGCATATATTTGTAAATGTTAGCTTTGCTCTCATCACATGACGACCACCACTAGTTTATTTCCCTGAGCTTCTCCCCATGGGGAGCCGTCTCTAGACCTGAAAGGGACTAAGCAGACGTGGCGAATCATGAGGGACATTACTGTGTGCGCATGCGAGTGAGTTTTTCAGTGTGCGTGTTTAGAGTACATGTTCATTTACTGTTCATAGAAATGAGTTAAAACTACAGGTACTCATTTTTCTTGTTGTTGTTGTTTTCTTGTATGTGTATGAATGCACATTTGTGCCTAAGAACTTGGATAGGGTGCATGGCCATCGAGACATTAACTCTTTTTTGAGAGCGAGTGTGGTGCGTGTCAGTGCTCAGCACAGTGTATGTAAAGTATGTACGTTGGTATGGTAAATATTTCTAGTTGAGTCTAGGGGTGATCCATCGGAAGGCTTAGTCCAGCGTGTTTTTCCTGGGGGTGTGATCACGTTGCCTTTTGTCAGCTCTCGAACTTGTGAATGAAAGGTGTCGAGTTTCTGACTCTGAAATACAGAAAACCACAAAAAAACAATTAAAAAAAATACAGCATCTTAATGTGCAAGTGCACAGAGCGGTGCATGAAATGTTAGCATATTGTGTTACATATTCGTTGTTGCAATTTGATAATGACGAGTTTTCTTTTTTAAATGAAAAATATATATAAATATATACATTATATACAAAGTTTAAAAAGTATTTGGACTAAGATGAGCACTTGGGGCTGCTATTTTTGTTGTGTGTTTTTAATTTTCTTTTCCTTTTTTTTTTTTTCATTTTTTGCCATGTGAAGTGTGTATTATTTTTCTTTTCTTAAGAAAATATTGAATGTATTCCAAAAAAAAAAATGACAAGAAACCCGTGCTGATACAAGATTTTGTTTTTGTTCCTCAGAAGATTTCAAAAATGGAAACAAAACCGAAAAAAGCTTCAAAGAGTTGAGCGGGGTCTTTTTTTTTTTCTTTCTTTTTTTTCATTTACACAGTGGAGGAGAGAGACAAACTCGAGATGGATACAGTTGAACACACTGCCTCTACAATCCTGGTCGTACAAATGGTGACTAAAGAAAGGACTCTTTCTATTCCATACTGGAGCTTTGGTTGTTTACAAGCCACATGGATATCTGTGGGTGCAGTTTTATTCTTTTGTTTTATCTTTTTTTGTTCCCACATGAGACGGGTGGGGTTTGCAAGTGCGCTTCTGCCATAAGGACATTGAGTGGTGTGGTGGCGTTTTTGTTTATTTTGGTTCGTTGTTTTTGAGGAAGAGTGGCAGGCATCACAACAACATGGACAGGATCCTCTAACTAGATCTGTGTCGTGGGTCCTGAGACTTGATCAGCCGCGGAGCGGAGGTAGAAAAATCAAGGATGGGGCTGTGTTTTGTGGAGAACCGAGTGCAGGGCTGCAAACCCTGGAGGGGGAACTTGAGAGGACGGTATGAGCGCATCCGCTCGGTGCTCTCGTCTTCACCTCGGCCCTTGAAAGCACTCGCACCCTGCCCTCACCGACTCACCTATGCACTTTTGTTCATTCAAGCTGTGAGGTACAATTTTGGGGATGGGAGCACAATTACAACAGGAGGATTGCTACGACTTTGACAAAGTCACTGAAAAAGAAATTCCCAAACTGAAATAAGAGACTCGAGAAGCTCGTCTTCTCCCACCTCCTGTACATAACCATATTTTTGTATTACCTTTCAGAGTAGAAAGAAAAAAATGCAAAATGGATGAAGGAAAATTCATTGATTATATGGAGTGAATGTTCTTCAAGAAAACCAATCTTTTTTTGTTTTTTAAATCTAGTTTGAGATGGGACTCGCTGAGAGTTTAGTTTGCCAGTAGCCCTGAAGTAATCGGGGAAGGAACGTAAAACCACATGGACTGAGGTGGTGGCCATGCTGCAGTGGCTCCAAGACTGACTGATAGCTACTTATCAAAATGGATGTTGCAGTGGCTACAAAGAGCCCACCAAGAGTGTTTGATCAACACGCACAGTAAAGAGATGGACACTGATGACAGCCTCAAGAGCTGCAGAGTGACTACCGGAGGACAAGTGCTTGGCATTGGTAAGATGTTCTTCCAGGATTTTAATTGTTTTTATCCTTTTTGTTTTTGTTTAATGCTTTTCTACAGTGTTAATTTTCACAGTAAATTTAGTCTGTTGACTAAAACTTTTAATTTTAGTCATAATTTAGTTGCCTAAATTCTATTAGTTGACTAAATATAGTAAATCTAAAATCGATTTGACCAAAATCTAGAATTTGTCGTGTTTTTACTGGTGAGCGGCGCTCCACACGTTTTGCAAAACCTCTTATTTTCCTTGACGTGTGAACTGTGTACATGTGTCTTCTCTTCCTCTCAAGGCTCAAAATTGTTGCTTTTTCATGAGAAACGAGGATGGGAGTTGTGTCGTTTCCCGCCACCTCAAAAACAAAACAAAAGAACTTACTGTTTCCGGGGAAGATCAAATTTGTGCGTCTAACCTCACTGCACGAGGAGATTACTCAATTTAATGAATTGATTCAGATTGGATCTAGTCTCTCCAGAATATCTTCATCTTGTTATTTGCTGATGGAAGTATCCATACATTTTCATTTAGTTGACTTGTTTCCATCAGCAGGAAAAAGGTTGCTGACAAACTATGACAAAAATTATTGGTCAATGAAGCTTTCGTAAAGTTACAGGTTGCTTTCCGCACCTTCATGGATTTGTTAAATTAATTGATAATTAACTATGGCAAGTTAAAATTGTGGTAGATGATCATTGTAAGGCTGTAATAAAACTAGATGTAGCGGCCAGAATAAAAAGTGAAGCCAGTGTAGCGTTGCCGTAACTCGCATTCTCTCGCTAACGTCCAGCAGAGGGCGTTTGGAAGGCTACAAGAAAACTAAGCTTTAGTGTGACCTTATTTAAAGTTCTTCCTGGTGAAAGACTTTGTGGTCTTGTGGGCATTTCAAGTCTTGCTGAAACTTTATGTTCATTTAACAAATTTTGGTGCCGGTTAGCATGAAAAAGTGGGGTAGCCTGTGAGTCTATGCCCTGGTGTCTCAATAAGCACTGACCCTTGTTCATCACAAAAACACCACAGTGGAAATATTCAGCTCAAAGCTTCACAACAGAACTTTTAACAGTTGCCACTTCCATCATTTATATACAGTCCTGTCCTCTGTTAATGCCTGTGTCCAAGTTTTGCTGATTATGTCTTGCACTCTTTCTATGTGTTTTCACAGGAGTCTGGCTGTGCTTTATTTGCTGCCCTCTGCAAGGAGGATCTTATCTACAGCCAACCCATGAACCAGTGAACCCTAAACCTGTCCTTTTGAACTTAGACCCTAAGAAACTTTTTTTGACCTCAGTGTGGGCAGGCCAATGGCATTATACGTTGGACAGATGAAGTTGCAGGTTTATCAACTCTTCATCCCCTTTTTGCTGGAAGTGTTCGGTTAAGGATTTAATCCCACACTCCATCTAAGAAGAGGATACAAAGGCTTGCGTTGCCCAGAAGTTCATCATCCACCTCAGCCGGAAAACTCTCGGATGGTGGTCTTAAAGGTCTTCTAGCCATTGGGACCGATGAGCCGCTCTCCTGCCCAGATGTCAGAGACAGTGTGCTGGGATGAGTTTTGGTGGACGTGGCCGGATTACATCTCAGCCATCGCAAAAGGCTGCTGCTGTGGAACTGGATGAACTGAAAGAATTGTACAAGGAAAAAAAGGACTTTTGAAAACAAAACACAAAACTATCATATGTCACATAAATTCTCAAGTCCAAAGGAGCAGGCAGACACACTACATGCACACACTCAGCTAAAGTTACATTGGCTCTCCTCTGGAACAATGTCTACACACACATGCACACACACACACACACCAGAGATACACAATATCAAACGACACAAAGACACACAAGCATCAACGCCCAGCAGCATAAACGCTGAGCTTTGTAAATAATGTAAAAGTTAGTGTTTTTGAGTTTTCTCCATAATGGCTTTTGCTTTATTTCTTTGTTCAACATGCCTTAAATTGTATAGTTCAGTCTGAAATGGCTTAATGAAAACGTTCTCAGTTTAAGTTGGAAACCACCTCGTTAACTGTACTCTAAAGAGCGTTTTAACAAGACGTCTGTTCGCTGACAGACTTGTCCTGTATAAAAGTGTAAATGTGATCTACTTTAAAGATACTAGTTAACTAAAGAATAGAGCAATGAGGGCTTTTTGGTTGATCTAATTTTACTGGTGGTTGGATTTTTGTTGCCCTTTTTTTTTCCGTTTTGATCCAAATAAAGTGTGGATTCGTTGAGATTTCCTATTTAGATTACTGCTGAAGGTGCAGGCTTGACAAAGGGCTGAAGTCTGTGCTGCCTGGAGCTGGGCTTACTGGGTGATATGCAGAGGTTCATCTCAGAGCACGTGCTTGTTGCTGTGTCGTATCTGTTGTTGGATACAGTCCTCGGCAAAACTGAACCAGAATGGCAGGTCGTCCTCAAATTGATTTGTTTTCTTTACACTCCAGGGGAATAAAATGTTTTAGGAGTTGGATCTTTTTACAGTTTTGACATAGTGATTCACACTTGTCTTATGAGTGCTTGTAAGAACAGGCATGCATGATGGTTTGTAGTATTTGTGGGGTTTGACACTAAAATCTGTGTATCTAATAGTGCTGCTGACCATCAGTGATGGCACTGAATCGATACGGAAGCGACCAGGCTGTGGTGTGTCTGAAATCTGAAAGGTCTTCTCGGACCACGTCTTTACTCTGTATGTCTCATTAAATTTAAGAGATTCGTGTTTTTAGTCATTCTATAGTTTGTTTGTTTTTTCCTTCTTTATAACCAAACATATGCAGTTTTTTATCCAAATGGAAACTGATGTTTATTGAATACCGTCAGTTTAGACTTGTTAAAAGTTTCTGATCAACTGTGGGTGTGGTGTGCAGTTTTCTTCTATAGGTAAGTGAAGTAGCCACAGTTGGCATTGGTATGTCATAACTGTTGAATTGATATTGAATTATTACTTTAAATGTTATCACATTTTTTAAAAAGCTTATACTGTGATGGATGAATCATCAGTCTATTTTACTGCACTACAAAAGCTTTTATGATCAGAGAAACCACAGTATTGTGTCTAAAGACCCTGGTTGATGAGCAGCTTGACCCGCCTGCTTCAGGATAGAAGCTATAGATGGAAAGATTACCTGGTTCAGTTTTGCTGGTTACTGTAACACCGACTGTAATGATGGACTCATGGTTATACCCCAGTCAGCCCATCTCCTTCACTTAATATGTCGTTGAATGTTGTTAAAATAACAGCATACATGTAATGAAAATGTTTTGGAAAAGAACAACTGAAAAGAAGTGTAAATAGTTTGGCTTTTGTTTGAAGAACAAAATAAATACTAAATAAATAGCATTTAGCTGTGACCGACTCTGTGTGTGTTCTTTGGTTATCTATGAAGTTTGAGTAAAAAACCAAGAAGACATCTTGTTATGAATCACGCTTATCCGCACATAATAGAATCAGCACTCACTGAGCGCGTCTCGTCCAATGAACTCTCGCGATAGTTTGAAGCACATGGCCGCCCGCAGTGTTTACAACTTCTCCTAATGAGATGGTGAAGGGAAACAAAGTCCCGAAGCAGAAAGACGGCGATTAGTTTTGTGTGTTCGGTCTTTTTCTCCGGCTTTTGGTGAAACTCTTGATTCTGCGGGTTTTGCTTTTCGGCCAAACCGCGAACACAACTAAAGGCCAGGCAAGCCACAACACAGGTATATAGCATCAGATTGCTAACGTAGGCTAATGCTAACTTGGGCTAAAGTGTGTGCTCCGATGTGAAGGGACGCTCAATAAGAAGCTAAAGCAAATGTCGCTAATTGATTTATTTACCAGAATCATCCATTATGTATAATAGCAACCGGGCGTGCGTGGACATGTAGAAAGAATGTAATATGTATCGCTCAAGCTTTAACTTGACCAAATAGACGCGTATGCTAGTTTGGTGAGGCAGCTGGCAGTCACGACTAGCCACAGGTGTGTGCTGTGAGGCAGTGACGTGCTCCCCTCACAGCAGCTGCACGTTCACTTTATCTTCAGTCTGACTTAACGGTTTTTTTCCTGGTTTTCGTGAACGTGCTATCATGGTCTTCCGTTGTTTTGACGAGCTCATTGTTGGTCTCGCTTTTCTCGTCTTCATGTTTTCTCGACTCAATGTTTCCTAGGCTGGTGGGTGCTGTGATGTCCTCGTACCCCAACAGACTCAAACATCCACACTGCAGGAGGAAGCACTACCCCAGTAGCACCTACCTCACCCACGTCTGACAGCGACCGCTGGACACCGGGCGCTTGAAAGCTGGGTGGAGGGCTTCACGGGAGAGAGAGAGAGGGAGGTAAACAAAGATGTCAGACTCTGTGGGAGGTGGTGAAAGTGGAGGTGGTGCAGGGCAGGACTCCGAAGCAGATAATGAGCCCCCTCAACAGCCTCCACCTTTACTGCCTGGAGGTGCAGGGGAGATCTCAGAGGAAGGGGCTTTGCCATCTGCCAAGAGGCTGAGGATGAGTGAGGAGGGCGTGGGGCAGGATCAGGTTGTGGAGCCTGGTCAGAGGCATGAAGAAACACCAACACAGCCTAGCTCGCTGCAGGGAATGCCAGCCCAAACAGCAGAAGGTACAGGACTGTGTCTGTTTTAATTCATGATTATATGCATATATTAATATAAATTAAGATTACAGATGACCTGTGTTTAATCTGGCTTCTGCTGTCAGGAACAGGAGACCTGCTGCAGTGTGAGGAGGGAGGTCATAGTGGGAAAGAGGTAGTAGTCATCGGGGAAGAAGAAGAATACCATCAAAATGGAGAAGAAGGGCCAAAACCAGAGGAGGAACACAACGGTGATGGATCTGCAGAGAGCCCCGGTGACGGACAACAGTACGTGGAAGAAAAAAGGTTTATTTGTAGATTTAAACGTAGAGTAAGTTTGCAATATTTAGGCAGAGTTGAGATACAAGATGCGCATTCATAAAAAGGCAGAAACTGCTAGAAGAGATTGTAGCAGATGAACACAGAAGATATCATCTGAAAAATATTTTTAAAAGTATGAAGTTTACTTTTTAATTTTTCTTACACCCTTTTTTTATGTTACAATTTGCATAGCTGGTAAATTTGTCTTTTTCAGGTAAAAACAAAAGGAAGCCAGTGCAGAAGTTAATGGGCGCAGTTGGTTATTTTGGACTGCATTGAATTGAGAGAGAGAAAAGGTCTTATGGTTTAGAGTTGCATGCTCATTGGCTAATGAGTCTGTGAAGGTTCTCAGTCATCCAGGTCATCGTAGTCTAATCATTTTCACACCTTGGCTCATGTCATTAGGTAGAGGATCAATAGGGGGTCCTTTGTCCCTCTTTGGGGGGACACTCCCACAGGGCTTAAATCTGGGACTCTCCACCATTTGACCCTAGAACTGAAGAAGCTTCTTGGATGAGAGGTGAAACGTCTTCAAGCAACTTAAAGAAGTCCAGACGCTTTTCTTTCTAAGCTCCTTAGACTATTGGCTAATGACTTTTCAATCAACCAGTGAGTGTGCAGTTTCAAGGTCTAGGCACAATCTCATCTGGCCTGTTGCACCCAAGATGGCGACAGTGGAAACGCTCATCTCGTGGCTTTAGTGCAGGACTTCAAAAACCAGCAGGTAGCTTCACAGTAGCTATCCTTGTGAACAACAGGTGGGCGGGGCTTCTGTACTCACAGCCAGAGCTGCGCCCCTGAAATGACCATAACAGTGGTATTCCCTGTCATACAAGTCGCAAGAGTAGAAGAACCTGTCTGAAACGGAGCATTTAGAGCGGTGTTTGTTTAACACTGGGTCTTTACTTCATACTGTGATACATGAAATCTCCGACTATGTGTTTGTTTGTCCCCCAACTCCTCCTACTTGACCCGGCGCTGAGCAACCAAACGTACATCTTGGGCCTCTGAAGGTTCTTATCTGTATTGGACATTGTAACAACATCATGTTGCCTAGCAACTACCTTAAAATTATCTGCCAAGTAACCAAAATCCTTTGCATAAAACATCAAACACGAATTTAAGGTGACAGGCCGTATAGCATGTGTCAGGTATGGTCCTCCCATACTCCAGAGGCATGCATGTGGGGTTAATCAGTGATTCTGTGCATGAAGAGTTACAGTCTCTCTGTGGTGGATGCACAACCTGTCTAGGCTGTAACCTCTAGACCTATGTGAGTCCACGATAGGCTCCAGCCACCAACTATGTAAGCAGTGCAGAACTTGGCTGAGTGGGTGGAGACTGTGAACAGATGAAATAATTAACAGTCCAATCAATGCAGTCAACATGTGTTTGAAGCTTAAAGTTTATCAGTGACAGTGAGAGTGTCGTGTTTAGTAATGTGTTGTTAGATGTTGAGAAGTGCTTTTTTAATTGACACTCGTGTTTAAGTGGGGCAGCTAAAAGCACCAGAGCATTAACTGATTCATCATTTTGAGGCTGTCAGACATCATTATGCTAAAATTTGGAGAAAATTACCCAGGATGAAAAATAATGTAGTCAACTAATAGAAATCTAATTAACAATCAGCTGTAGTGTCACTGTGTGTAAATGAAGCAGCTTATTACTTGGAAGTTTCCACTGTGTTTTATACACAGAGCGTGTTTGACTGAGGCTAGGGACTTCATTGGATGATGTGTGCCTAAAATAGCAATGAGCTTTAAAATTGTCTTCAATTATAAACCTTTAAGTGCTCATCTCCTAATAAATGTGAGCTCTAGCTTTTAGTGGAGTGCGTGAGCTTGTTGCGAGCGCCTCTCTGACCAAGGACGTCCTTGTCTCTCTGTCTCCAGGCTCAGCTTAGATTTTACCCAGAACCCTCAAATGCTGACTGGTTCCTGGACAGAGTACTCCAACCTGCCGGAGAACTACCTGAAAGGCTGCAAATGGTAAATTCTTTTTTTATATATGAAGAAAACATTGCGAGGGGCGTATTCATGGTTATTACATACTGGGCTTAGACACAAAAACAAGGCGACGTAAGGCTTTGAAATGGATACTGTGTGCATCTGCAGGGGGGCTGAGAGGTAGGTAGCACTGGGGTGCCGCTATATTTGAGTTTTGCCACTGGACTTGGAGTTCTTGGAAAGGCATCAGATCAACATGTGAGGTTCCATCATTGTTTGCATGAGCACAATAGATGCTGCTACAACCACACTGCCCAGTAATGTCACGCCTGAACTCACTGGTTGCTTCCAATGGGCAGAGTACTAGTATGTAGTCTGGGCAGAACAGTATGCAGGCTGACACTGTGAGCCTGAGCTTTGATCAAATAAGACAGCTAGGTGCAATATTATTTAGGATTTTATAGGATTTTAAAATCAATGTGATATTTAATTGGAGGCCAGAGAGAATTAGGGTAATAGACTCAAATCTACCAGTACCAGTTATAACTAGGGATGGGTATCGTTTAGGTTTTATCCGATACCGGTGCCAAATCGGTACTTTTGAAA
This sequence comes from Maylandia zebra, assembly GCF_041146795.1. Lineage (NCBI taxonomy): Eukaryota > Metazoa > Chordata > Actinopteri > Cichliformes > Cichlidae > Maylandia > Maylandia zebra. The sequence continues at coordinate 45,303,064 of NC_135169.1, read as the reverse complement.
CGGTGCCGGTGCTTAAACGGTGCTCGAACCGGTGCTTAAAGAATGGAGAACACAAACTTTGTCCAAAAACCTCTCATGTTCAGCTGTTTTGTTTTGTTTTTGTAAAAAGATAACAATGTTAGCCTTTTCTGCAGCTATGGGGCATATATGGTATCACTCTTGGCTGGAAGCAGTGCTTAAACAATGAAAAAAAAACACAAACTTTGTCCAAAAACCTCTCATGTTTAGCTGTTTTCCACTTTTTCTTTGGTCATTTTAGCCTTTTTGTCCAGGGTGAAGGGAGTATCTGCCATCAAACAAGAGGACAGCCGCATGTAGCTATGATGATGTTTGCTAGTTCACCTCACATGTATTAATGTCATAACGTGGTTAGCCTACTCAACGTAAATTACACACGAACAACATTTAGCTACTCACACAGAGAAGAACGGCTGCTGCTGCATCATCATCCGTCATCATTTCTGCTACACTGGCAGGGCTAGGGGCCAGGACTCTATTCTTCGGGTTTTTGGGGGATGTTGCTCCGGGTCCGATAACTGGCAACCCACCCAACGTGCACAGTGTGAGGTCTCGCAGCAAGCTATCAAATACGGCGCATTTCTCGGCTTTTAAAAAAAACGCTATGCGTCGCCAGGTGTTTCATCAGTTTCGAGGTGTTACCTCCTTTGACAGTATCACAGTATCAGCTTAAAGCACTTGTTGCTGCTGAGTTTGCATATTTTGCTGTGAAGTACAGCCAGACTTTTGACCGCTTCGCCTTGGACATTTTTAATTTGTAGCTCTGCTCTAACTGAACGTACGTACCTGGCCCCGCCTACTATCCTGGGAAACGTAAAATGATTGGCTAGAAGTGTATCACAGCTCAGGAAAATAAAGCACCGAAATGTGCGCTGCTTTTCGGTCTGGTTACTACCGTTTATGTCAGAACCGGTGCCATCATGGCACCGGACACCGGTACCCATCCCTAGTTATAACACTTCTGCTTTACCTTTCTGACCCAGAAAAGGTCAGTTTTCTTTAATTAATGCTATAAATACAGTTGTCTGTGTACGAGCTGCTTACATGCTATAGTGCAGCTGCATATATGTTAGTATTATATGTGTGTTTTGTGTTACTTTAACATGCACACAAACCCAGCCCGAGTACTTGTTGTTCTAGTCTTTAATGATCTGTCATCCCTCCTCTTCCTCTTACCTAGGGCTCCTGATGGTTCTTGTATCCTGACAAACAGTGCAGACAATGTCCTCCGAGTGTACAACATCCCTCCAGAGATTTACAGCTACAACTGGGACTTGCTTCCTGAAATGGTGAGTACACAAATAGCTTGCCATCGGGGGCCGGACAGGCGACGGGAAATGAGAAGGCAACAAACAAATGTTAGAGCAAATATTCATTATTTTATGGATTTAAATTCAGTTGAAAGATGAACGTAGCTATAAAGACTCCTTCATTTGTAAAGGTCAGCAGTCTCAGTCTAATCTGGAGCTTCCCTGTTTATGATGTTTATGAAGGTTATTACTAAACGTCAGTTTTGCTTTTTGTTGCAATAAACAAAAATCCTTTGAGACGTCTGCCTGATAAAACGCGTTAGTGAAGATTAATCTGTGGGAATAAAATGGACTTTGAAATATAATCCATTTTCTCTAGTTGAAATCTCGCAGCCTTTGTAATGAGAGGAGAAGATTGACTGTTGATTGCTCTGTTTCTCGCATGCTTCCACTGGCTTTTGAAATTGAATTTTTCTGGGTAGCCACTTATTTAGTGTCAGCCTCAGAGCTGATGGATCCAGCCAGTGCCTTTGGCCTACATTTCTTAATGCAGGAGGTCTCAGTCCCTCTGTTACTGACTGTCTGTCTTTTCTTTTATTCTCTGCTAGAGTCCAGTGCTGCGGATGGCAGAAGGAGACACCATCTATGACTACTGCTGGTACCCCAAGATGAACTCTTTGGAGCCGGACACGTGCTTGTGAGCTGAACCTGGTCTTTTTCAAACTATTCCCTAAGCCTCTCGCTTCAAGTCCACTTTGGAGACGGTGAAATGTGTATACACTGAAAAAAGCACCGGGTTGTGTTTTGTGTCAGTTTCTAATCTCGGGTGGTTGGATCGGGTTCCCGGTGAATTTGTCGGCTTTTCTTTGTGCTGCAGTGTGTCTAATAGACTGTCTGAATGCAGAAGATTTTGTTGTAGTCTTGTGTCTCATTCTTTGATCCCAGAGGTATGTGCAGCGGTTGTGGAAGCTGGCTGCCTGCAAGGAGGGAAGCTGTAAAAGCTTTCTGATGTCTCTCATTACGAGTGAAGAGTTGGCCTGCGTCTCGTCCGCCTCGTCGCAATCCGCTCGCCTGTTTGAGGCCCACAGTGCGATTCAGCCCGCTAACAGCACTCCTGAGTCCAGACAACACCTAAAGGGCCTCGTGAATCCCTGACTCGAGGCTTTGCTTCTCATCTCCTTCTCCTTTTTTTGTGTTTAGAAGGGTGCACTCTAGCAAGTATGTGGCAATTATGACATCACTGAGTGTTGGTGTGTGTGTGCTGTGAAGGAAAGTTAGCATCAGCAGCATCCAGCCGTCGCTGTGAAGGCTGCTTATCGTCTGCGGTGAGAGAAGTAAGGCTGAGCTAATGAGCCGAGGTCAGGTTGCCAGCAGTTTTCGTGGTGTGTTACCCTTCAGCCCCAACTCCCCCAACTCCCATCATCCTTCAGTCAGACCCTCGAGCAGTTGAGTGGATCAAGGCCCAGAACTGGCACCGACATCCTCACATCGTACAGCTTTCACCATGTTAGTGGGTGAGGGTCTGGAGCTGGACAAACCAAAATCATCAACAAAAGTCTCGCGGGCAGGGAAGCGCTCGAGTCGTGTCTATAATCCAAATGCTGATGGAAACTGACAGCAAACACTCGTGATTGTCTTCAGATCGCTGCCATCTATCAAACAGGAGCTCCTGCAGGGCGCAGTCAGGTGGTCGGACAGAGTACACCGACTGACTGTAGCAGTCAGATAAAAGATTGCGGTTGTGACGATTAAAAGAAAACATCTAGCAAAGCAGGAGAGCCATGTCTCCTGCTTACCCTTTCTCTCCCTCTTTTCACATCGCTGTTTTGTTTCTCCCTCTGCGCTCCTTGAACTATCTGCCTGCCAAAAGCCGTGTGTTGTTGATGCCCCTCCTGTAGAGAGGGAATAAGGGCCCCTGTTATGGCTCGGTTAAGTTGCGCTGAGTTCTAGGCATGGCTCCAAGCTAGCAGCAGTCTAGCATTATAATTGGGCATTTCCCTGCTCTGGAATAAAGCCGCGGCTCACAGGGGCCATAACAGAACACGGCAGCAGCGGCGGGGGCTCATTTCCTTTGTCTAATTGAGCGGCAGTGATGTTTCAGCGTTTGTTCAGTGCTCAATAATTAGAGTTAAAAAGGCATGGCTCAGTCTTTGGCCCTGATGCGGATCAATAAGAATGTGCTGCGGCCTTGTCTTCATAATGAGGCGAAGCATGTAGCTGTATGTTTGTTTTGCAGTACATGTTAGTTGTTCCCTCCGTTAGCTCAGTTTGTTCATCTCATTCATTTCTAAATCATTCATTCATATTTATTTATTTCGACCTCCTCTTCTTCAGTCTAGCCAGCAGTAGCCGTGACAACCCCGTCCATGTGTGGGATGCATTTTACGGGGAGGTGCGAGCCAGCTTCCGACCCTACAATCACCTGGACGAGCTGACGGCAGCTCACTCGCTGTGCTTCTCTCCAGATGGCGCGCAGCTCTACTGCGGGTTTGACAAAATGGTCAGGGTCTTCCACACCGAGCGCCCGGGCAGAGACTGTGAGGAGCGACCCACAATAGGTCAGTCGTCAACGTCTCATCGGCTTTCACCTTGAAGCTTGTCGATGAGCTTTCCTCAATCGGGTGACGTAAAACCCATTTAACATCTTTTCGTTTCATTTCATCAGGCCAAACACAAATATGTGTATCACCACAAATTGAGTTTGTCTTTTTTTCATTAAAATATTAGAAGCTGGCCTCCTGCTCACAGCCGGTGTGATTGTGTTTATTGCTTTCTTCCTGTGTGAGGTTTTACAGCAGTTAACGACTGTACTGAAAACAAGGATATTAAATTGGAGTTCCCTCAGGGATACTGTTACCACATTTGAGAAACACTGCTTTAAGGTTACACCCTTGTGCTATAAACACATTGTTCCTTCACAGCGGTGAAGTCCTGCTGTCAGAGTGACTGAAGAAGTGTCAGTTTGCAGTGAGACACTGACTTTCTGATGATACGGTTACCAGCAGCGTCATTTTTAACGCATTCTGTGTTGGATGTTTTGCTGATTGTGAGCAAACTTCAACGACACTCAAAAATGCAGCTATAAATAAATAGTGTTCACAAGAAATGTCGTGATGCATGCTCGATCGTCCAGGTAAGTAAATCCTAAAAGGTTCTGTTCATCTCGATGAAGCGTTTTCAGTGGAAGAGGTTTGTTCACTCATCCAAATGACTGCTTCGGTCTCAGCTGACTGCAGGTTTCTCCTAGTATTTGCATAATAACTGAAACTAGCACCAGTGGCAAACCATGGACAGTCAGTCTAAATCATTAATTTGCATATTGTCATCACCAATGATCCATGACCACTGGTCATTGATGCAATGGCTGCAATCACAGCATTGTAAGATGGTGACAGATGTACCCTTAGGCCCCTCCTCGATTCAGAGATGGTCTTTCCCTTTTCATGTAAATGGTCTCCTTGACTCTGCGCTCAAACCAGCGTTCCTCCCTGTCCAGGATGTTACATCCTCATCATTCAAAGTGTCCGCTGGCCTGTAGGTGGAAATAGACTGTGGAGTTCTGGCCTGACGAGTTAGGACAACACAGAACACTACTTAGCCTAGGGTTGTTTTGTTTCCCAGATGTAGAAATCCTCCTGGCACTTAACAGCGTACACTACATTACTCTGTTTGTGTCGGGGGACCTGATCCTTGGGCTGACAAATTTTGGGTGCAGCGTGTTTTGGGGTTTGAAAGTGTTTAGAGAAAATGCGTCTCAACTGCTCCAGTACTCCTGACACACATGGGATCACTACAGGTTTTTGTTTAGGCAGCGGTTGTCCTTCTGTCCTGGATCGGCTGGAGCTTTCTTTAGGTGCCTTCCCAGCTTTGACAAAGGTCCAGCTGGGATAACCACATTTACTCAGGGCCTTCTTGATGTGCCGTTCTTCTGCCTCCCTGGCCGCTGTGTCTGTGGGGATGGTGTTCGCTCTGTGTTGTAGCGTCCTGATGACACCCAGTTTGTGCTCCAGTGGATGATGAGAGTCAAACCTTAGATACTGATCCGTATGTGTAGGTTTACGGTACACGTCAGCTTTTAGATGTCCCCCATTACTGATGGAAATCTCACAGTCTAAGACGGCTAACACTTTTTATATCCTCCCTGGTGAATTTGGTGTGTCGGTCCACAGAATTAATGTGATCCATGAATTGTGGTACGTCCTGAGATTTGATTTTTCCCTCAGGTGTCATCCACATACCTGAACCAATGGCTTGGTGGTGTCCCAGGGTAGGATAACAAAACCCTCTTTTCCACTTCTTCCATATACAAATTGGCCACAATGGGTGAAACTGGGGAACCCATGTTTCTGCCTGTAGTACTGACCCTCGTATGTGAAATATGTGGAATTAAGACACAGTTCACACACTTGGTCGGTTTATAAGGTTGGGGAAACGTGCAGTCAGCTGAGACTGAAGAAGCCGCTCGCATGAGTGACCAAACGCTTCGTCCAGATGAACAGAATCAACGTTTTGGGATTCACAAGAAATATTGTGAGAAATTGAAACCCTTAGACAGTAAACAGACGTGAGAGGGAGGATAATGTGAAGTCGGTTGTTTCTTGTTTTCAGTGAGTTGCTGTTTGACAGCTGGCTGTCACATCTCACAGGCTGAAGCCTCCTTGAACAAACTGACAAGGAGCGTTTTTATTATGTACTTCTGACAAAAACCAAGGAGAACACAATGTTTACTGTGATGCATTTCTTTCCTCCGTCTCACATTCATATGGCATCATTTCACTGGAAGCTCTTTTTTTTTTTTTTTTTTAAATGTACTTGAACGACTTTTTCTAAATTGGCAGAGGCAGATCCAGCAAAGGCTTTAACTAACACACACCATCATCACCTTGAGATTGTAATCCGTTGGCTCACTGGTGTAATCACTGAGAAATCTGTTGCTTTTATGGACAGACTCCGGAATGTCTGAACTGCCAAAAAGTCAACTTTGAGTCGACGAGACTGCAAATTGTGTCCTGTGAACTATAAAGTGCTGAAAGCGCTGCCAAATGCTCTCTCTCTTGTCCTCACCGCAGTGAAAAAGCAAGGCCAGAGTGGCATCATCTCCTGCTTTGGCTTCAGCCCTTGCCAATCTGTTTACGCCTGTGGCTCTTACTCCCGCTGCGCTGGCCTCTACTCCTGCCAGGACGGCACCCTGCTGGCTCTGCTGCCGACCCGTCACCACGGAGGTCTCACCCATCTGCTCTTCTCCCCCGACGGCAACTACCTGTACACCGGCGGCCGCAAGGTAACGCACGAACAGACTCGCACACAGCTTCAAGCAGAGAGATACCCGAAGGTAACAATCGCTGCTGAACACACACAAACTATCAGTTGTGTTTGGGTGTTAAGCAGGTAACTGATGTTGCTTTGCACAATATAAATACACAAGTATGATGTAAAGCTTTACATGATACTCAGTCCTCTCAGCATGTGTCAGCAACTTAAAATGAAATATTTAAGCTAGCATCTAACATTATTCTCCTGCTGCAAACTGTATGCCAGCTAATTCAGCTACAGGTTCGCTCTAATCTGAAGAAATGATATCAAGGCAGTGTGTAAGGAAGATTAATGGTAGGTCCTAAATTTAATAGAGCTCCCATTGAAAGTAATAGCTATCAATCAAAAGTCTGATAGTTCTTGTTTTATTGTTTTATCTATGATTATTGTAAGTACTCTGTGTCCTCTGAAGAGATGTGTGTTTGAGTTTTCAACCCTCAGAACAGAAATTGGACAAAAAGTTTGGCTTTTTGAAGCTTTATCAAGTGGCAAAACCTGAGGCTGAAAAACTACAGATGTTGGTAAATGGCATATTTGCTGCTTTCCCAGTGACTTGTGATTTGATCATGATCAACCTGAGCTTCTCCATCATTGATGATCTTTGGGTTTTTCAAACTTGGACATTAGTCAGTGCTGAAGTTGAGGAAGAGACTGCTTTATTCCTGGTTCTCACTTCTGCTAATTTCAGCTACTGAACTGCACTACTTAGCCAAGTTTGTGCCTTTGGGAACATTTTTAACCAAACTTATCTGACGAGCATGTCCCGCCGCGAGGTGCAGACTGTTCAAGATGCTTATGGCTCATGTTCTAGTAGTGAAATCAAGAATTATCAGCTTGTTACAGTTATGCATGAAAGTGACTGCGTGTAGCACACAAAATCTATTGATGCAGCTTGCTAACCATGCTAGCTAGTTTAAGCTAACTTGGAAGTCTCTCTCGTGCTGACTTCTGGCTCTAAAGCATTAACGCTGGCAAAAACGTTAATATTAAAGCTTCAAACCCCAAAATGACCTTAGTGTGGCTATGTCCAAATTTTATATACAGGCTGTGAAGATAAATTCTGACTGCCTTTTGTTGTGTGGCAGTTGTTTGTGATGGATAAAGTTAGCATCCAGGCTTGGGAACGAATGATTTCATGGAAATTCTTTTGTGTGTGTGTGTGCAGGATCCAGAAATCCTGTGCTGGGACCTAAGAGAGCCGGGAAGAGTTGTGTTTTCTCTTAAAAGGAACGTGGCCACTAATCAGCGCATCTACTTTGACCTCGATCAGTAAGTAACAGGGAAACTGCATCAGTGATCCTGTTGTATATGAGTTTGATGTGATTCGTCTGGTTTTTCTGTGTTAAATAGCAGCAAGGATCGTCGTATTAGCCGATTCCCACTCGTGTTTCTGTTTGTGTGCGTTTAGATCTGGCAGGTACCTGCTGAGTGGAGACACGGAGGGAGTGGTGTCAGTATGGGACACCCACACAGCGCCTCCTGATGGTAATGAAGAACTACTGCAGCCTCAGCTTAGGTTCCAGGCGTACTGGGACTGCACCAACGGAGTCAGGTATGATTACTAATCTAATCCAGCTCACTGACAGATTAGATTCCAGTAATGAAAACATTTATAATATTAGACTGAAGGTGGATCTTTCTCAATAATTAACATGAGAGGAAAAGTGTTATTTTACAAAGGTGAAGCTAATCTTGATCAGCTGCATTGTTGTTCGGTAGAAACAAAACTGAATAAATTAACAATTAATTAACAAAGTTTCAGCTTTTTCTAATTCACTTATGTTACGCTGTTGTTCAGTTATGCTGCTGTTTTGCTGTGTCAGGCTGTTTGGGTCATGCAGTCATTTTTCACAAAATCATAGGAGGCAAAACAAATGATCCAAAACATTCAGTGACAGAGCAGCTTTGGCTTTAGTCAGGCATGTCACTGCTTTGTGAGAGCAGAGAGTGAAAACCAAACCACAGCTTCTCAATAATTCTGGATACTCTGGCACAAAAAACAGCTTTGATTGTGAATACATGATTGCAGAGAATAAAGCCAATGATGTACTAAAAATGAAACGTTGACTTTTAATTAAACACAGATGGTGTAAATGTGCAGCAGTTATGTATAAAATGTTGCAAAGCCTGAGGTAATTCAGTTGTTTTCTGTGAAATGAATCGTGCATTTTCTTTTTTCAAGCGTGATGCTGCGTGTGCAATAGCTGAAAGTCCAGTCATGTCACGCTAGCAGAAACAGTTTTTTTTCCACAGCTTATCACGCCATTATTTTCATTTGTCCCTTCCTGGATCTTCTCTCTGCCCCCCTCTGCTGCTCCGTCCTTCTCCTCTTCTTCTTCTACAGTATCCATCCCTTCATGCCGCTGCTGGCAACATCCAGCGGCCAGCGGCAGTTCCCGTGGCCCGGCGACAGCGAGGGTGACTCGGCCTCTGACACGGAGGGGAGCGGTGCTGTGATGTCACGGCAAGACACCCGGCAGGACAATGTCCTGACCCTGTGGTGGGCGGGACCGCTTAGCCCTGCCGCTGAAGGGAGCCAAGACCAGAGCACTACAGCAGCAGAGGCCTGAATATCTGTCACTGCACTCAGCTGATACAAATCGAGTTACACATGCCATGTGATGTTTGTGTGTAAAGCTGATTTTGGTTTGTACAAATAGAGCGTCAGCGGGCTGTTTGTTTGTAGTTTACTGCCAACTTCACCAGAACGTGGAAAAAAAAAGGTTAATGTCAAAGCCAAAAGTTAAGAGGTTCTTTAAAGCCTTAATGCTGAGATAAGAGGTGTTTTCTAAGGAGACGTTAGGACATTACAATCAAATATAACCAGCCTCTTCTTAAACATTTACCTTTATTTCATTTTAGTAGAGACTCTACTTCCTGAATAAGAATACATGTGGTGGAAGTGAAATCCTCTCACTGTGTCCGTGCATGCGTGTCTGCTGATCGCGCCTCGGCTCTCGGCCGTGTCGGCGGGAGCGTTTGTTTACGTGTGCGTGTAGCTGCGATGCTTCCCCGGAGATCTTTCACTGCTATAGTTACAGTAAGTGCCATTTGTTCTCAAGTTTTCGCTTTTGTAAAGTGACGGGGATCTCCTGGTTTTAGCTTCTTTTTTAAAGTGCCAGACGCGACAGGTAGCGTTGCTCCGTGCATGCCCACAAATGTATATTTTTGTAAAGCCGTGACGACGATTCTCCTTTTTTTTGAATGTAACTTCAAAAACAATCTGTGAAAGTCTTGTAATTAGCAGCTGCTGCTTGAAATGTGCTCTTTCCTTTTTGTTTTCCTCCTACTGGTTGTGGTGCTTTTGTACCGTGCGAGTGGTGCTAGCAGCTCAGAAGACATTGTGTTTGATTAATTGCATTAATACTTGCAGCCGTTTGTCGAATGCTCGCGTTGTTACCGGGGTGCGCTTTCCTGTAGTGTCTTTGCAGGTTGGTGAGAAGCTCAGCGTGCTCCAACCAAAGCCTTGGATCTTTACACTGATTAAATCGATCACTTTTTAAAGCCTGTGTCGGTTGCTTGATTTATTCATTCATTCAGATATGTTGCCAAGCAATGGGAGCTATAATTTTGTAGCTATTATTTCTACACAAATTTGTACTCTGTTATGAATCGCGTTGTCCTTGAAGATAAGTCTGGAGATGGACGCCTCCGTGCACAACAGGGAGCTGTCTGCTGGTTTTATTCAAATGAATTAAAAGCACGTTTCCACAGATTCGCAGCCTCACTCATTTTTGCGTTTTCAGTGGAAGGCGGTTCAGAGTTGGATGCCCTGCAATAAATCCTCAATGAATGCAAGATGATGCCGCACTCGAGTCAAGAGGCAGCTCTTAAAAGCTAAAGGGACTGTTGGCTTTTGCTTATGAGATGGAAACTATTCATAGCTTTCACCTTTCACACACGCTTTCTGTGCGAGCACGTGCACGCACACTCGCACGCACCCGTGTATTTGATTGTCTGAAACCACAGGGGCACGGCGAGCGCTGAGCCAAGTTGGAGAGCTGCAGTGTTGTGTTGTGCGGGTTGCTTAGCGACTGTCTCCACCTTGGGAGAGGAAAGTAGGCAGAAAGACGACAAGACGGAAAATTGGGGGCACATAAAAAAAAAAAAAAGGTTTTAAATAAGAGAAATAAATAATCGAGTGGTGTAGCGATTGCTGCCTGTTTGTCTGCTCTTGACCCGTCCGTATCTCAGCCCCACCAGAGTGAAGAGTGAGTGGGGTGATGACTGACACGGAGGGAGCGTGGTGGGGTGGGGACACATTAAGCTTGGGGTCTGTGGGTCCTCCCTCTTGGAAATTTTGAGGGCTGGACACAATTTCCTGCACTCGGATGAATTTTTGTTCACCAATTTGTGTCATTTTTGCATCAGAGTTTAGAGGAAACATCTATAACATGAAAATCTGCCAGCAGGTAACTGTTTGACATATACACAGAACAATGTAGTTGTGCTTTCATATAAATATTCTCGACTTTTCTCATGTAACATGATCGCACGTGAACACACAGGCGTGATTTATTCTCCTATTTGCCAGATCAAGACACGAGAGTCATTGTTATCATTCTGTCGGATTTCAAACTAGTGTTGTTATATATGGGGACATAACCTGCCTATATACGCTTGCAAGAATTCTGATTTCTGTTCAGCTCTCTGCAACATTCACACGTCACCAATATGTGATTTTAGGTTTTTCTTTAGGAAACATACCTTAAAAGCCTTAATATCTTTCAGAGGGTGAGTAAAAACAAAGATTGGACACAGCAACTAGCCATAAAAGGCTCATGATATTGTCGTCACCATGAGTTCAAATCTCCGTGGCCTGAACCTCCGGGTCAGAGGTCAAGTATTTTAAGACTGTCCAATAAGCAGCAGTCCTCTGGGTGCACAGTCTCTGGAAATTCCAGAGGATATGGACCAAACCAAGCTTATTGGAATGCACCAATAACTCAAAGAACTATTTGTTATAACCAAGGTATGAATAAGAGCATCTCTGAGTGCAAATGTCAAGCCGTGAAGCCGATGGGGTACAGCAGCAGAGGACCACACTGGGTGCCACTCCCCTCAGCTGGAACAGGAAACAGGATGCAATTCACACATCTTCCAAACTGACATCAGGAGTCTTAATGTCTCCTGCAACACTCAGAGTTAGTGTAAACACCATGAAAGCATGCCTCTTATCCTGTTTTGCAGTAAAACGCCAGGCTGCTGCTGGTGGTGTAATCATATGGGGGATATTTACCTGGCACGTTTTGGGCCCTTTAGCACCCAGTGGGCATCATTTAAAGTTTAGAGTATTGTTGTTGATCATGGCCACGGTGTACCCGTCTTCTAATACCTGCTTCCAATAGGATAATGCATCATTTCACAAAGCTCAGATCATCTCAATCTGGTTTCTGGAACATCACAGGGAGTTCACTGCACTCAGACCGCCTCCACAGATCTCAGTTCAATAGAACTCCGTTGGGATGTGCTGAAATGGGAGAGTTGCATTATGCAGCTGACATTTTGTAATTTATATGAATATTTTATGCATTAAAAAGACCCTCTGCTGTCGAGACATTCCTTTCAGAGTAAAATCATTAAAGCAGTTCTTCCTAAATATGTCCTCTGCCTCTTTCATCATTTTATTGAGGGCGCGGAGAATGATTGCACGAGTTTAGATACTCCTGCACCCACCTTGAAATCTACACCTTTGGTGCACAGCATATACCTGGAGTTAGTGTGCAGTGTTAATGTAATGCAATGAAAAACACAGACCATACATATACCAAAGTGGACAGCAAAACCGTCCTGTGACCAGAACTTTTGCTAATTTCTGTGAGAGAGAGGATCCTGAGTCACGGCAGGATTCGCTCGCAGCAAACATGGTGGAAAACATCATCTTCAGGGGAAAACAAAGTCCTTTAAAACCTTTAAATCCTCCTGTTTGGGCAAACGTTATCAGATTTTATTAGTGATTTGAAGTATGCAGGGTTTTTTCTTTTGGCCATTCAAATTGCCGTTAATTAAGATAATACCTCACAATACCTGCCCATGAGTACTTCTACTAGATCTTTCTATAAGCGGTGCATGTCTGCATTATTCCTCTACTTTGAAAAGAACTGCCAGAGGAATTTTAAAAAATCTAATTGTGAGACTTAAGAAGGATGGAAAAGCATTAAGAGAGGTCAGTGCCCTGCTGGAAATCAGCAGAAACATTTGCAGTAGAAATCAGGAGCTACAGAACGAGCCACAGCACCACTAATCAGAGCCACTGTGGCTGTCCTCTTGAAATGCCACAGACAGTGCTGCACTACTTGAACAGTCTAGCTCTGAAAACAGATGGGCGAGTGCTACAGACTTGGCACCGGGGTTATCAATGGAAATCTGAATTTGTGTGACAGCTCAGACATTTGCGAAGGACATCGCATAATGTCAAGCTTTGAAAAAAGGGAAAAAAATGACCTGATTGATCTTTGGCACCAAACTGCAGGCTAAAACTTCGCTAAAGAACATGACAAATGGATCAGATGTTTACATTCGGGTAGATGGAACAGCCTGGCTGGGACCACCGCGGTGACTGCACAGAGGTGGGGGTGTGATGATGATACGGCCTTGTAGGAGTGCAGACGGTTGACATTTATAGACGGCACCGTGAATGCCTGTGGATAAACCAAAATACTGGCAAACAAGATGGCTCGCAGTTTCCAGAAGCCTGGCAGAGGAGGGATATTGCTGCGTGAAAACGATCCAAAGCACGCTGCCAAAATCACACACCAGTTTCTAAAGAAGAAAAAAGTGAGAACTATGACCTGAGCAAGTTTGTCGCCTGACTTGGATCCAACACAACGCCTTCGGGTTTATATTTAAAGAGAAAGTTCGAGCAACGCAACCCCTGCAGTAAAGAACAGCTGAAAAAAAAGTGTCTGTAAAGAGAGGCGAGGCACGTCTCCAGAAAACACTGCTATCCTGTGTGTGTGAGGCTGAGGCTGTCATTTGAAATAAAGGAGGAGATGCAAAGTATTAAAAGACTTGAATCTCCGAAATGAGAGCCGTATTGAAGTTGCTGCACTGACTGTGAGCTGAGTGTTTGCTCTTTGCTATCAGGACAGAAAGTGGTTATAACACCGGCGACTGAAGGCTAAATCGAATCAGCCTGTAGTCAATCTGGACACTTCCCAGAGCTTTATATCCGTCCTGAGCTATGAGACCTTTTGTGAGCAGATGAGAGTTTTTCATTATGTGCAGTAAACAGAACTTTATTGAATCATCTCCAGCCGTGTCTGAATTTTAAATATCAACAGTGGCTAAAATTAGGCTTCTAAATGCAAAAGGGAGCAAGTAACCCATCTTAACATAAGCAGCTGTAGGTCTATATATTGTTAGACTAAGAGAACATTTGCCTCGGTACATCGCCACAGATATGTTGTTTAAATCAAACAATCCAGATGTGACTGAAGTGTAGCTTTTCGGCTTTAATTCATGGGGTTTTACAGACACTCTTACACATAGGCCACCATTTACAGAGGCTCAGAATTAACTGGACTACTGACTGATGACCAGTCTCATGGCATCATGAGGTTTCCTTGCTATTTCACGATGAATGAAGCCAGCATAATGCCTGAAAATAATTCAAACTGTTGTTTTAAGTGCAATATCAGGCCAAGAAAATAAGAAATAAATGGGATATTCTTCAGTGGGCGATTCCGTCACCTGATTAGGAGACGGACCAGGAGGCGGGTCATCCACCAATCAGATAGTTGGTGTCTTGATGCATGCTCCATCCAGGTAAGTAAATGCCCAAAAGTTGATTCTGTTCAATCAACTCTCCCACTGAAAATGCTACGTCCAGATGAACAGAACAACTTTTGAGCAGATAGTTGGTGGTTTCATCCCTGGCTGTTCTAGCCAAAGTATCCTTGGACAAGTTGCTGAACCCCAAGTTGCTCTCTGGTGTATCCATCACACTGTGAATATGTATAAATGTTACACAGAAAGCACTTAAGCGTAGAAAAGTTCTTGTACGAAGCGCTTTGGATGCTCAAATAGAGTAGAAAAGTCCTTTGGCATAATCAGATATAAGCAAGGGCAGAAGGTGGTTGCAGTAAAGGGCTGGTAGAGCAACTCAAAGGAGGAAATGCAGCATGACTCAAATGTGAAAGTCTGTACATGAGCAAAAATGCAAAAAACTGTACATGTTCATGTTGAAGCTGTGTACTGCCACCAGGGGGCAGTGTGAAAAACAAGGTGAAGCAAATACTGTATGAGGTTCTGAAGTCATGATAATGCAAATAAGGTCTTTGCTGTGAATAAAAACTGAGATTTGAAAACAATTAAAACTCTGCTTCTGTCACTCTCTGTGCTTCTCATGAACTCTGCTGTAGCTCTCTTCTGTTACAGTCAGCTTTTCGACACGTCACATACCTGCACAGCCTCACTGCACTCAATGCTCTGTTGGTGTTTTAGTCAACATTATGCAAGTTTGTCTCTGCAGCCTCTATGTAGGTGGAATTCCCGCAATCCCCTTCTGCATAGCACAACATCTATGCAAGGTGACACCAGCACAGGGCCATTATTCAGGTTTTTCAGCCTCCAGGTTTAATGCTGGGCTCACTCTTATCACCCTTATCTAACTTGTTGCTAGCAGCAGGCGGCTCTATGCTAGCTGCTCTGCACAAAATAAGAAATGAACTATTACTTGGTAACCACAGTGCATCATCTAACAGCTCAGCTGTTTGCCATCAGTCATCGGCCTTGAACCTCCCCTGAGTCAGTGCTATTGTGCTGTGGAGTGATTCTACAATATTCAAGGCTAGCTACAAATTGGATTAATTTCCTTCATTTTTCCATCCCGCATTGTTGCCAAGTGCTTCCTCGAAGGCAGTCATGGAGTTTCTCTCTGTGATTATGTGAGGTCGTCACCTCAGTAAAGTGCCCTGATATGAACTATGTTGTTATTTGCTAATTGAATTGAGATTAATTTAATACAGATGGATTTTTTTTTTTGTTTTTTTAAGGATTATCATCTTTTTTTTTCTTGACTACCTTGTTTATTTTTCAGGTCGGTTTAATAATTAGCCAATACATTTTTATTTTCATGGTCAGAACATTCTGCCCTTGGGCTAAAACCACAAATTGCATATTGATTTAATATTAAATGCAGTGGTTTTCAGTGAGGCAGTCCCATTATTAAATCAATCTTTGGAGGCTTATGTGCTCTATTAGGGCTGATATTCTGGAAGCAACTCAGAACACTGACTAAATTCTAAATATATGTCACTACAAATGGTATCTATGCTGCTGTGCTCCTTGAAGCCGTGTTGGCCAAACCTCAGCGCTGTCCCGCAGTTGACAGCAAAGCCGTTATCTTCATCCCAAGGTGGCTGCAGTCAGTGTAGTCTTTCCACTTGTGCAGCTAATGAGCCAATCCACATCAAGTGTTCTGTGTTTCTGTGTTCTGAGCCTCCATTTATGTGGCATCCTGAGCGAGTCTCCATGGCCTCGCATAAGTGCCTTCCATTAGACACACGCACACATACATACACACAAAGCTCCGGCGCTCATCGCTAGGGAGTGTGGCGAATAGTAAGTAATGGGATCTCGATATTAAGAAAGACATTTGAAAACAATTATTCAAATGGCTGTCTGCCTGTTGAATCTCCTAATCCCACAGTGAGGCACTCAAGCAAACACTCAGCCGTGTGACCCCCGGTTGAATTAGCATGGAGGAAAAAAAGAGGAGCATACACGTCTCTGAAGCTGGAGATGCTAAAATGTCTAGACTGCTCTCTGGTTTGTCACTCTCATGCTGCCTTTAAAAGGAAAAGAGCTTTTTAAGAACATGAAGCAGAGGGAACAGATTTCCTGTAGCTTTTAGAGGTTGTCATACATGGCATTTCTTAAAATGTCAAAGGGACGCCTCCTTTATCTCTCAGACACTTTGAATGTATTTGGCAGGCGCTTAGCACAGGGCTTCACTCTGACCCTGCTCTGACACAGCAGCCGCATGCTGTTGTTCCATCGAGTTTTCTTCGAGTTAATAGATTATCCGCGACACTTCAACAGCCCCCACATTGTTTGGTACAGTCTACAGTTCAGGCTTTGTAACAAATGTAAGTGCAAAGTATTCAAATATATATTAACCCCATTTAATGTGAGCAATGGCAAAAGATTTGTAGCTGGGATGTACCACCAAAAAGTAAGGTGACAATGCGTTTTTGAACCTTGCTAAATTGATTCTTCACCGACTTGGCTGTGCTGACAGTAAATACGGTCTTTTCATGCAACTAGAAAGGTGAAGAAATGGCTACTGACTGCAAATATTTAGCTAACCAGTTATCAAATTGGTCCTGAAATACCAGGTATGACATGGAGGGCAAGACATAGCTTTAAACCTTAGATAAAGCTGAGTACTAGATGGAAACAGAGCAGGGAAAGGGTGGTAAAATTTAGTATCATTCTAACCTTTACAGTTTAGGGCAGTTTAGCAAATACTGGCATGCTAATATGCCCCAAAATCTTAGCATATGTATGTATATATGTATTAATAACATCTCTATGTCTGTAAAAAACATTTATTACAAATTCCAGTTCTTTTTATTTTCATATGTATTAATTTCATCATCCCCACATGCAAATATGATGTTACGTTCTCTGTTTTCATTGCTTCACATGTCACTTTCTGTGCACAACTTAATGGCCACCATTTTTCCACGACAGAATTTTATTTGACTCACAACAAAATACATAATGAAGAAGTACCACAGGCACTAATATTAATAAATATTACTATACAGATTATAATGGTCATGTTACCACATTAGATTTGAACATTTTGGAAGAGAAGGAGTGCTAAGCCAAGAGCTAAGCTAGCGAGCTTGGTTAGCAAGGTGCATCTATAGCATGTACTGACAGAGATTCCTGCCAATTAGTGCTCACATTTGGTAAAAAAGATACTTGAATTTCAAGTATTTACATATTACATATTACCTGATAGATAAATTGATAACAAATGCACTAAAAGACAAAGACAGTTTATTGACTAATGTTAGCAAAGGTGAGTGCTAGCAAACAGCTAGCGCCCTGTATCGGTATCCACTTTATCGTTAATGAGCCACAGCGCTATTGTATATAGCTTTAAACCTTAAATAGTGATTTCTAAAAAAACTTTAGCACCTCATATAGTTGTTATGAAAGGAAGAATTAGCTCTAACCAAAATCATAATCACTGGATGACTTACTAACTGACACAGGTTACAGTGTGTGAGCCTGGACAGTGCTCTGTTTGATTTGGTGTGTAGTAAAGAGCTCCACAGACAACTGTGCTGTCACCATTGCTGTTCAGCCTGCAAACCTCAGTATAACTCATGCCACCTACAAAAACAATCTGATGATCCTGCAGTGGTTGGATGTTTAAATAATGGGCATGAGGAGGAGTACAGAGTATTCATGGATGATTTTGTGGAGTGGTCTGGGAGGATTCATGTACTTGTAAATAAATAAGATCAAAGAAATGGTGACTAACTTCAGGAAGGGCGAGTTTATCCTGGGAATCCACATCAACAACAAGCTGAACCAGCAAACCAATAGAGGCCGCGAACAAAAAGGAAGCGAGCAGGTTTCATTTACAAAAGAAGCTGAGATCCATCAATATGTGATGCAAAATGATGGAGATTTTCTATCACTAAAATGTGGAAAGTACACTGTATTTTGTGTGCTGAGGGAGCAGAATTGAAGCTGGTAACACCAACAGACTGAGTAATGCGATCGGGAAGGCTGGCTCGGGATCTTTTTCAACTATTGTACCAAATATGTGATAAATGTAGTACTGCTCGTTTCATTTCAGAAAGACTTTTAGTAAAAGGCTCTAAAGAGGTTTATTTTTCTAACGTTGGACATTTTAAGGTGGGTGTCTATGAGGACTGACTCACTTTTGGAGCCAACCACAAGTGGCTATTAGTGGAGCTGCAATTTTGGACACTTCCAAATTTGCTCCATTTATTGTTTTTAGGCCCAGCGATTCTTGCTTGATTAGCATTAGACTGCAGACTCACAAAAGAGCTCACATGGCAGCACACCTTGTTCGTCAATGTGTTGTTAGTGCCTGGCTGCCTGCCTGCAAATCATCAATGGCTTCTTCTGTTAACACTGGTTAGGATATGAGTGACATTCCAGAGTAATAAATGTTTTCATGAGCATGACTCAAAAATTGAAACACCTTATTGTTCACAGTCAGTAATAGTTTTCCATTTTCACATCGCCACAATTTCTGCTCATTATGGACGGACCAGTCTGAAGTTCAGACGACTTGAGGTTTTCCTTACAAAACTTGAATCCACTGGGATATTTTTAGAAATCCCAACCAACCCACATTTCATCAGCCGCCAAAATAGCGGTGTTCCTATGAATACATCCCATTTCCATTCCAAAAGGCTGCAGCTGTGATTGACGTGTCCTTGTTCTCTGGTTTACATTAGATGTGAAAATAATTGGCACCTGCACTCCTGCACATGCTCTGAAGCTGGGGGAAAAGCACAGCACCAGAGGTTTCATTTCACTCCGGAGCCTGATCTCCTTCTATTCACTCCAGATGTGGAGGCACACACGCATGGATATCCATCTGAAATTGCTAGGAAGATTAATGCAGAGTAAAGATGTGTCATATCATCGTATTCTACAGTCGCTGACAAGCAGAGATGAGAGGCTCTGCATTGATATTTTTCTCACGGCTATGTAAGCCCTCATACATATCAACTGAGCACGTGCGCTTCTACTGTCCCTACCCTTCACCTCATCATCTCCTCATCCTCCCCCCCCTCCCCCCCCTCCCCCCCCCCCCCCCCCCAGCCATCTTTGTAGCTTGTTATCATGAGGGTGAGCCTATTGAAGTACATTAAGCATCCAGTATCCCAGTCGGCTCTCGCAGATTGGATGTGATCTTGGCGGTTTAGCGGCTGTGCATCGCCCAGGGAGAGTAATTGCTTGCGTAATTGCACTCTGGGGAAAGGTAGAGAAGCAGGGCCTAAAATCATCCTACCTGCCCTCAGGCTGCAAGCATGACAACTCTTGTCCTCCTGCCTGTCCATTCCCTGCACCCTTTCATAACAGCCCTCCCTCTCTTACTCCCCCGCTGCACAGTGACCGAAGGGGAGGTTTATCAGAGTCGGCGGCATCAGTGGAGAGGAAGCAGGTGGCGATGGGTCAGAAGATCTCTGCGAGGGGCTGAGGAGACAGATGGAGGAGGAGATTAGGAGGGGCAAAGAGGTGTCTTACTGATAAAATGAAAAGGCAGGCGAGAGAGGGGAGACAGAGACATGCAGAGCGACTGTCCACATGAGGAAAGCAACAAAGTTCCTCACAAAGATTGTGAAAATCCTCTCGGATGACACTCTGGGTGGCCTGCACCTCACGAGGGACCAGGTCAGGTAATATTTTAAGGCTAAGGCTGGAAATATTCCCTGGCAACACTTTTTGTTTCTCTCGTCAAGTCCCGGGAAAAAGACTGAATCCAGGAGATGCGGACCCTGTAACAGGGGTCTGCACACGGCAGAACCTTAAAGGAAGCGGAGCAGTGATCACTGGGTTGAATTACAATACCAGTGCATGTGGTTCACAGATGTTTTTAAAGGACAGCAAGAGAAATCTGGGAAATCAGACTTTTTCACTTAAGTTGGTGCAAAGTTTAGGCCAGCCTTGATATTTTACTACTGACCCACTGAACCTCATGCTCCACAGCTTCACCTGGTTTCATTCTGAGATGTGTTTACAGCTGAGAATACAGTAGGTGTGTTAGGTTCAAGGGCTTTTATAGTGTGTGCGTATTTAAAAAAAAAGGTTATGCAGGGATGATGGGAGCGTGCAAGAGGCACACTAAACAACTTGAAACTTTAGCAAAGAGTAAAGCTCAGCATTAGGAGATGTGGCTACCCCGATCAGGTATACAAGAAGTTATTTAAAGTTTTCATGCAACTTTTTGTCACTCCTCTTTAATCTTCGCTTATTTTGCCTCTGAGATCCTCTGGGGTTTGGGACTCTGCACATCAAATGAGACGTTTTGAGGAGAAAGTCTTAAATACTCCGAGGTTTCTGTGTGTTCAGTTTGTAGAGGGTCGCAAAGCAAGGTCACAGCCAAAGACTTGAAAGCCACATTTGCTACACGGTTTACTACTTATTACTTAGATGATTTTTTTTTCCACCCTAACATTCAGTTGTATACGACATCAGTGCATCACTTTGTACCTATTTCCTGGCAAAGATCCATGAATAAGATCTACTCTGTGTTTCCCGAACCTTTCATCCACACGTCTCACCTTTCCCCGGTGGATGGAGTCGCTCAGCTGTCAAAGAGACATTTTAGTTTGCCGTCGCATAACCCAGACGAAGATTTGAGGGTCCTGTGATAACAGGCGGTCATGCATGTCCCTGTTCAAGGATGGTCTCAGGTGTCCGATGTGAATGACTGCTTTTTATTTTCGTCCAGCCATCCAGGACCTCCCGCTCAACGGCTTTGATCCCTCCCCAGTTGAAAGTGATGAAAAAAAAAACCAGACTTGCAAGTTCAGAGTGGGTGCTGGGGGACGAGAGAGTGAGATTTAGGAGTGTCGTTTCGAACAAATCTCAGAAAAGACAGAGAGAAATGTTTTCAGCTCTATTTCCCTGCGCTATGGGAGGATGATGTCCAACAGCGCTGGAAAAATCAAGTTTAATCTTACATGAAAAATGAGGTGAGGGCATAAAACACCCACCCAGCCAATAATTATGTCGTTTTATGGCAACCATGGGTGGTAATTAGGGGACAAAGCGGGCCGGATTCCCTGTCTTTTCCTTCTAATGCAACATTGTAAATATAACTGTATCATGTTAAATAACAGCTGGAATAGGATCCGGTCACCCTGTGACCCTGGACTGGATAACTGGAAGGAAGTGGATGGATGGATGGATGGATGGATGGATGGATGGATGGATGGATGGATGGATGGATGGATGGATGGATGAATGGATGGATGGATGGACGGATGAATGGATGGATGGATGGATGGATGGATGGACGGATGGATGGATGGATGGATGAATGGATGGATGGATGGATGGATGGATGGATGGATGGATGGATGGATGGATGGATGGATGGATGAATGGATGGATGGATGGATGGATGGATGGATGATGAATGGATGGATGGATGTTAAATAACACCAAAAATGTGCCCTCAAAGCACTTGTTCTTGCAACTACTATCTAACACCTTCACTTTGAAAAGGTGGACGTATGGCAGAGAAGGTGTGAGACAGCATTCTTCACTTTTACCACATGCACATACACATATATCTGAACCACTTACCTGTGCACCACATTTAAGGATCCTAGAAACACCTCTGCCTAAAAAAGCCTTTAATTTGAAAGCTATTTGCATTGGAACTCAATTTAGGTCAATTAGAAGTTGGAAAAATGTTCTTAGTTTGAACTAAAGTGAGAAAAACACATGGACACTGCTTAAGTATGCGAATGCAAGTAGGTGTGGGAGAAGTCGGCTGTCAGGTGCAATTTTTTTTAACGGATCCAGAGTCAGTGCCATCGGTACGTGTGATCTGCTCATCACATGTTGCACAACCCCTCCCTTGCCCCTACTTAATCCCCCTCCAGCCCATGTCTCTTTCTCTCTGTCACAAGGAGACGAGAGGGTGTGTGTGTGTGTGCGTGTGTGTGTGTGTGTGTGTGTGTGTGTATGTGTGTGTGTGAGAGAGAGAGAGAGAGCACGAGAGAGGGAAGCTCACAGGGATAGACGGATGCTGAAGGAAAAAGGAGCTGAGATCTATCATCTGCAAGGCAGGAAGAGGGTGCCATGCTCTGACAACAACCCACATCCTCGTGCACACACACACGCAGACACACACGCATATCAGTACCACCCTTGGTGTGAATTTCATTCCCATCAGGGTGCATGTTTTCCTGTCTGAGGTCTTTGTATTGCTGCCACCGTGGGTGTCTGCGCTTGGTTTGTGTGTTTGTGTATGTGTGTGTATATCCCTAACCTTCCACTGCATGCATAATGTCAACCATGCACTTGGTGTAATTGCTTATGTTGATGCTCACGCGTCATTTTGTGTAAATGCGTGTATAGCACATTATGTGTGCTATGTGGGTGTATGCATGTGTGTGTGTCTGTGGTGAAGTCTGGCAGCTGCGGCAGAGTCACCGGGGAGAAGATGTGGTTGCGAAGAAGAGTTGAAGGTCGGTGCAGTAAATGAGGTCAGCCTGAATAAATGAACACTAATAAACACCAACATCGCAGCTCTGAGTGTATATTAAGCAGATGAATACATCTCCAGAAAGTACATTCTGTTATTCAGCAACATGGCAGATCTGATGTAGGTGGTGTCTTATAGCTCTGCAGTTTTTTTTTTTAACCGAGTCATCTTCCACTCAAAAATAGAGCGAGAGAGCCACAAGCCCGCCAGTTTACCCACACAGATAGATTCCCAGACAGAGCAGAAGGTTTGTTTTTCGTGCCAGCTCCACCTCTGAACTGCCGTTGTCTCTGAACCAGTCTATCTTCCTCCACTACATTTAGCTTTGTCGTGTGCCCTGCCAAGGTTTCTGGAGGTCAGTGCAACAGAAACAGCTCCATCTCTGCTCTCTTTTCTTTTCTTTTTTTTTCATTCTGTGTCTCTGACCAGCTCTATAAAATCTCTCTGCTGCATTTGTTTCTTGTTTGGCTCTCATAACCCTGCAATTACAATCCTCGTAAGAAAGCACGCTGTAATTTCGCACTGCAGAGGGAAACGTCTGCACTTCTGTCTTTCCGAGTATCCCCGGCTGCCTGCGGACCCTCGGTTTGATCGCCTGGAGGTTCACTCAGCTGATGTGCTGCAGTGCCCTTGAGCATGACACTGAATTGAAGTCTGCTGAGCCACAACTTTCCCATAAGTCGCTGCCCTCATTCTTGCTTTCCTCTGTTTCTCTCCCACTTTCATTTCCTTTCTCCTCCCCAGCTGTGCAGGAATGGCAGAGCGTGTTCAGGGGTGCGTAGAGTTTTCTTCCTCTTTGTTTTTGTGAAGTGAAATATTTTCAATAAAAGATATTACAGAATCTCTTCCTCTCAGGTATCAGCGGCTCTACTGCACTCGGCTACAGATGGTGGAACAGGAAGTCATGCGTGGACTAGGGGGAATTCTTCATGCAGATGTCATGTCATGTATGTAGGTGTGAAACAAAGAAAGAATATTGATCCGTTCTTGTCACTTTATTCCAGTAAAAGCTGGCATTCCAAACTACTGCAATAACTGTGCTTTTTATTTCTTTCTTTATTTTCAAATAATGCAACAGCGAGCGGGAAAGTGTGATTTTTTTTATCATCTACTCTTTGTCAAACACCAAAATCCAATAATGCTTTATAATGCACTGCTAAAGGGGCTGTCACATTGGGGGATTAAAGAATTAGTCAGTCTTCCCCTAAGGCTCATGCGCTCTATCTACCACTTGGTGGCAGCACAGGCACAGCTTTGACAGTCCAGTCTCAGGCTTGTTGCCGTGGATGAGTGGGGAGGCTGAGGGCCCCACCGTAAACACTGGTGTGTGTGTGTGTGTGTGTGGCCCTCAGCGGGTCCTGCCAACCGGATCGTCCTGCAACCCATCAAGCTCAGCTGCCCGCTTTGAAGCTGCTGAGACTCTGCTCTGTCCTCCCACACAAGGAGAGCGGATTCTTTTCCCTTACACTGAGCAGATGTAGCGAGGTGAGGCCGGCCCAGTGATCATGCGAGATATCATAATTCTCTCTAAGGAGACATTTCGGTGCAAGTTCCTGTTTTCAACTTCATCCCTGAAACAGTGCTGTAACTTTGCTTTATGTATCCACGAGGCCTCATAGCGCGAGCTCCTGCTGTTCTGTGAGGCGCTTTGCGTCTGGAGTAATCACTCCTGTAGGAAGTAGCTTTGCGGGGACATTTGAATGAAAAATCCTTGTAAAACTGCATCTGGATTGTGTTTTTCCAATACGATCCTGCCTCAGTGCCACATGTGATGCTTAGTCAATACATTGAGGGCGCTCTTGCTCTTTCGTCACTTTCAGGGGCGCACGTTGGTGAGCATTTAGAGAGCTAGTGGTGGTGGAGGGGGTTCTTGTTCGGCGTTTGAAAGGAGGCAGAATAGAGTGCCAGGGAGTCCAAAGGTCCGAGTTAGGAGAGGGGAGAAGGGGGGCCGAGACTCTAAAAGGAGGAGGAAAGAGGAGGTGCTGAAAGGGACTCGATACCGCCCCCGCCGACAAAGCCTGGAAGAATTGCGCTCCGTCAGTGCGCCCTGCCTGCCAGTCGGAGGATGGGGATTTTTTTTCTCCTTTCCATTCATCCATGCCCCTTTTTTCCCTCCTCCTCCTCCTCTCAAACAAGCCAGTCGGTCTGTCAATGTGCTGCGAGCGTTAGGACGAGTCAAAGCAGTGGGATTTTGAGGCAGAGAGACGGAGGAGATAACGAATGAAGCGCTTTTCCATGACCGAGAAGCGACGCGTCCTGCTCTCTAAATGATGCGCCGCATCAGATAATTTCCAGCCGGGACTGATGCTCACAACTCGCATCTTATTATTATTAATATTATTTTTTCCTTTCTATCACTTCAAAACTTTCACGTTGGCCTGTGTGTGACATTATTAGAGTGGAGATGCTTTTCTAGCGCTTTGATTTATTCCTCTCAGTTTCTTTGAATTGATTCTTGGATTTATCGTCGATTTCGGATCTTTTTTATGATTATTATTTTTCAGCGTGTCTATTAAGGATTTACAACCCGTGTGTGTTTGCTTTTGATTCCATAAAGAGGCCACTAAGGATTGTAACGCGCACTGACGGAACCCGCCGAGCATCAACACGTCTTTATGAGGATGGAGCTGTGGACACGAGTAACATCTTTTCCATTTTAAACGTTTCACCCTCACACTTTTGACCTGGTTTTGATTGCGCCCTTCTGCCACACTGACAGTATTTCTTTTCCCCGGTTCCTCTCTGATATGCTGGAAGCTAGATATTCTTGCGAGGAAACAAGGTAATGGGAGAGAAATCGCACAGAGTCGGCACAGAGAACAAGGGAACATTGTTCGGAAAAAAAGACAATCAGGGCGCACCGAAAGGCTACAGAGTTAGAGGCTGGGTGGCAATCATTTTTTCTTTTAAATATTTTTGATTCCGTGGAGTTACCTTTCAGCCGAGGAGCGCAGTTTTTGGAGAAATAAAAGGGAAGGACAGATTAACGAGGAAAGTCATGGGATTGGCACAGAATTAGTGCAACTGTGGACGCGCAGAAATCGTTTTTTGGACACCCAGACGCGCGGATTGAACAAGTTTCTTTTTCCCCTCGCACATTTCAGTGCGTGTGCTGTGATCGCTTACAAGCTGCCACATTTCGGATCCATGAGGTTGTGCAGAGCGGGCTTTGGCTTCACACTTTGACTGTCCTCTACCTATAGCCTGATCGGCTGTAGCCGCGCATCTATTGTTTTGAGAGAGTCCCCCCTCGTGTGCAACAGCATCGAAACCGCAGAAAAGATCTTGCTTTTAAATGGGGCCGCATATGCTGGGTGTCAGGGTTGAGATGGCGTGTCGAAGAAGTGGGAATGGATTGGGGATCCTGCTGGTATTCTTACTGGATTTACTGGGGACGACAGCCAGCAACCTGGAGCCCATCTACTGGAATTCCCTGAACGAAAGGTAAGAGCGCTCGCAGACCTCACAGTTTCACTGGCTGACTTAATTGTAGGGTTGATCTTGAAGTTCTCCAAGCATGCTTGGGGAAAACTGATTTTTTTGTGGTTTCATTGCATGCGACGGGAGAATCATGAAACGTTTTATGAACGCAAGAAACTGAGTGCACTGCTGAGCGGTAATGCGACATGACACAGGCGATAAAGAAGAAAATAAAGTTGGATAAAGGCAGAAATTCACCACAAAGTGCAGGCCTAACTCGGAATATTGATTTTTTTTTCTGTGAAGGCTGCCATTCTGACAGCTTGTTGGAGTGTCTGTAGAAAAGCACCTTCATCACCGTCTGTTGGATAAGGTCAGAAATTCGTAACAGAGTGCAGGCCTACAGCAGACTGCCCGTCTTACCGACACTGCTGATTTTTCTCAGTCAGGGTTCCTTTTGGACAGTTTTTTGCGGTATCTAAAGAAGAAAAAAATAAGACTATTCCGTCATTGTTGTATTCACTCTCAGTATTGTTTGCTCAGTCTAAACTGTGATCTGATAAATGCTGCTGCTCTGCATTTGTCACACTGATTATTGTTCCTGGTCCAGCTGCAGCGCCTCTAAAAGTCCCCGTGAGCTCTAAGGCCGTAGATGGAAGCTGTGTGTGTAGGATGATAAAGACTTGTGTGATGCTCTAATTGCTGTTGCTGGATGACCTTGATTAAAGTCCAGGGTAGCACTCCCTTCCTCCTTTTGGACCTCAGGCCTGTCAAACACCCAGTCTGCACACTTTGCCCGAGCTCATTTGCATTTTCTTTCCTCCTCCTTTTCCTCACGGAGAAGGTGTCAGGCATTAGCTGAGGAAATGCCATTTTAAACACCTCTCTGCTGTCCAGCCTTAATGACTGACACCACTTTTCTCACACCTCTGCCAATTTCCCTGTGTCTGAATGGACCTGCTGGCTGTGAGGAGGAGGAGGTGGTGGTGGAAGAGGGGAGGTGGAGAATAACAAGGCGGCTTGTATGGAAGGGAAAAGAGGGGAGTTTTTTTTTTTCCTTCAGTGACACAAAGATTCATTTCTGCAAATCCTAGCTACATTTCTGTTGGCAAATTGGAACAATGATATTTTGCAGCTTGATAAACACTTCTGTGCAGGCTATCAGCATGGAGCACCGCTCCAGAATAGCTCCCGTTTCTTCTAAGTACACTTTATAGAAGGGAGAAAAAAAAACACAAGAGAAAATTGACTCACTTATGCCAACCGGGCCCCCCCCGAGACAGCTTTAACTCACACCCATGCCAGGGGCTTTTTCAGAGACTAACAGGTTTTTAATGCGTCCGTGCGCTGGAGGCTACGTCCTGCCCAGTTTCTCCACTTCTCCACAGATGTGACTGTGCGTGGGCCCCTGCTGTGGAGCCAGGCATGAAGCCCTTAATGAGGGCTTTTTGTCAGCAGTGGGTGGATTCGCCCAACAGGGAGTAGAGTTGGACACGGGAGGGTAATTTCCACAGAGAAGCTCACAGCCTGGGCTTTTGAAGCCTTACAGGTGATTCCACGCTATTGTCTCCTAATGGAGTTTAGTGTTAGGTGGGTGTTAGGGCTCAGTGAATGGGCCCGGCTCGCAATTAGACGGGCGGTGGCTTTGACGCCACACTCTGCTGTCATTTCCACAGATTTGCTCGCTCATATATCCATCCAAAATACAAAAAGCCCTTTTCTTTTTATACTATGAAGCTTATTCACGAAGCTTACTATTCATAGTTAATCAGCTTAGTCATTCCTCCAGTTTATTTTCTTGGCCCTTTTTCATGCTGTCGTGTACTTGTTTCTCCTTGCTCTCTACGTGACATGAGCAGTACTCTAGTATCAGCTGCCTCGGGGCAGAATAGGTTTTGGCCCTGGGCTGAAATATGTTAAGAGCCCGCTGCTTGTCTAAATAGTCTGCTTCTTCCAAGGACACGCTTCTGGAAGACACACACACACACACACAGGTGGTTTCAGAAATGAGGTGAAAAGTAAGCAGAAGCTGTAGCAATCAGAGCACAGGTATGGTTCACATCTTGTCTGTGTAGTAAATGGGGTGTCACATTGTTAACCTCTGGACCTTTGCTGCGTATGCCTCTTTGAAGTTTGGACCATCCACTTGCAGCTTCCCCTCCACCTCTCCTCCCATCTTTTCTTCCATCCTCTGTCTTATATTCTCTCCTTCTCACGCCTCAGTATCCACTGCTTCTCTTTTTTTTCTGCAGGGATGCATAAATTCTAATATCAGCCTAATATCAGTAGTGTAGGTATGGACTGATACCAGCCTAGCAAACTGTGATATTGGCACCTTGTTTTTTTTGCAATTATCATCTGTGCCACATCATTTGTGAGCTGGCTAAGTGTTCCAACTGAAAGCTTTAAATCAGGGCAGTTGTGCAATTTTGTTGTTTCCCTTGGAATAAACAAGGAGGTAAACTAACGGGGAAAAACATGGTGGATTGTTTTAAACATCCATATTGGCCTGGAATTTTACAATCAAAGCATCTCTTCTCATTCCCCCACTCTTCTGTCCCTCTATTATTCTCTCCCTCTTTTCCCTACTGTCACTCTCCGTCTGTCTCTATCTCTTGCACCCCCGCCCCACCACCACCACCTCGGTGCAGTGACCAGATGTAGCAAATTGGAAACATGTGTCACATCCAGCCGCTAATTATGACGCTACAGCAGCCACAGACGCACCCAAAAAATGTGCGAGGGATGACAGAGGTGAGGAGGAAAAGCAGGCATCTGTGGGTGCTTTTGAGGGAGGATGGGAGGGGGGTGGGTGCTCAGCTGCCAGATTAATTCCTTAAATATAATATCAGAATGCACCAGGACATCCACCTTTTTTTATAAACCCCTCCACGGGTTGATGCTACCACAGCCTGACAAGAAGCCTTCCTGGAGGAATATAAACAGAGACAGGTGCTGGGAGGTGAAAGAGAAACACCGAGCGGCGGGGAGAGCAGAGCGGGGGGTGGAGACGGCCCTAACCCTAAGTAAATCAATACCAGTTAAGTCTCAAGTGCCAATACAGGTTCTGCTTGAGGAAGAGGGAACTGAACCAGAACGATCACCTTGGGAAGAGCTCCTCCTCAGACATATATTATCCTTATCTCAGCATCTCGTATTATCGGCCTTACACGGCCACCCTAATGAAAGATCGAAACTTACATTACTGCTTGGGAGTTCGGGTGGGGGGAGGGGTGAAGATGGCGTGGCTGGCAGGAGGGTGGCAGGTGACCCAAACACACACACATGCACAGAGAGACGAGGATGCTGGCTTCGGTCACTCATCTGATCATGACATATGGACTTTTGTAGTTTCTGGAACCTTTTTGCAAGTCTGATTTCAGCGTCTGTTCTTAATGCCAAAAAAAGCGCTCATTCACCCCTCCTTTACTCGCACTCTCTCCCTTTTTTCCTCTCCTCTTTACCCACTTTCGTAAACGGCTGTAGATTATTGTAAATGGCTGCTGAGGGTGGGCGTCTCCCGGTTTGCTGCTTGCGGTGACTTGTAATACAACTATTCCCCCTAAGATCCACATTAAAATTTAATCCCCCTCCACCCCACCACCGCCACCCTTCCCGTTTCTCAATAATTCATTAATCGTTGGCTAATTGGCGCCGGATAAAAGACTAGCTAACTAGGCTAAGTGTTTCAACTGCAAAAAAAAAAAAAAAAAAAAGCCGCCAGAGAGAGAGAGACTGGTGGAGACACCGCCACAAATGTGTTTTTGGTTGAGGAGGTTATTCTTATTATGGAATAGGTGTTAGTAGGTCATATCACGGGAGCAGCATTCCAGCACCCGTTTACAGATTGTTTGTATATTTAAAAGCCCACACCCGTTTACACCCATCCTGTAGGTTTTGACTTCATGAATAATTCATGCTCGGAGGCCTTTTTCCGGGCTGTGTGGGTAAGAAAGCAGGAGCCTGGTAAGCCTACACGTATCCTTGGGCGAAATGATTAGACAATATCCACTGGGTATAGCGTTTTTTTATTTTTCTTATTTTTAGGAAGAAGTGCAGAAAAAAAAGGAATGTGGCCGAGAGAGGAGGCGAGATCAAAATGATATGGACCGTATTGCTCGAGTTAAACCAACGGGGCAGCAGCCCCTCCCCCCCCCACCGCCTTGTTTCCTCGCTCCCTTGCTCTCTCTCTCTCTTCCTACCGTCATTCTTCCCCCTCGGTGAAAAAAAGGAGTGTGTGTAAGTTTACGAGCTGAGAGCAACAGGAGCTGTGAAAAGAGCTTTCAGCTGATGTGGCAGAATGGAAAGGCCAGGAGAAGGAGAAAAAGGAGGCAGCCAATCCGACCAGAGGCAGCAATCTTTTCTCCTTTTCCCTCTTTCCTTCTTCGGGCAGATGGACACACAGGTAAGGGGTTTGACTATGAAAACACAGACATGCAAACAGACGTATCTATTGCGTCTGCATACACACACATATTATACACAAATGAGCCTCGGGAGGCTCGACCTCCTCCTCCCCCCATCACTGTTGGACACATGTGTAAAGAGTGTGTGGTCCTAATCTATCTCCTTTGTAGCGTGTGCTAGTGAGCAATAAACACACACCTTTACCACTAGACTAGACAGGAGGGCAGATGTGCGCACACACACAGTAGAGGTGAGGAAACTGGCACGTGTCACGGGCTGGTGTTCCACTCGGAATTTATTCATTATTTTATCACTCGATTATAAGTTTATTTGGCAGGGGCAGTGCACATTCATCAACATCATAACAGCTATAAAGCGCTGTTGTAAATATGCTGGGGTTAGCTAAAGAACTAATTTACTTCCCCGGTCCCTTGGACTTTTTCGAAGTGACTTTGGGATTTTTGGTAATTGTTAAAAGTGCTGATGATTGGGATGAAGGAGCTAAAAAGCGTGCGGCTGGCTGGGCTGGTTGAAAAATGTTGGAACACATGAAAAAACAAGCAACTTTCTTCCCTGCAAGCATTCACAAAAACACACAGACATACACACACACACGCTCACAGGCATAGTGGTGGTAATAGTAATCCAGGCCGGAGGTCTGACGGGGTCACATGTGTCCCCAACATCACCGGGCAGAGTGCCCTGGGTGGCTGAACCCAGAACCCCTGAGCGAGGCCCGCCAACACACACACACAGACACACACAGGCCTTCTCATTAGCTTGCTTCACAGCACACCCTTCTAAGCAGGATCATCCAATCCTCCTGGCAGCATTTGGACTGGGCCAGGTCAATCCCCCTCTCCCTCCCCCGGGTGACACAGAGGGAGCAGACTGGTGGATTGGGAAGCCAGTACCAAAGTGTGTGTGGATTTTATACGCCAGAGGGGTGTGCAGTATAAGGGCAACCTCTGTCACTGTTGAGCAACTCCTCTATCCTGCCTTTTATTTGCCCTTGAGTCTTCCTCGAGCCCTCTTCTTCTCTTTACTCCTCCTCCCTCCGAACTCCTTTGCTCTTCAGTTTAGAGTCTTCTAGCTCTGCGGCTGCATCCTCACAACATTTGGGTTGGGCTCACGTTGTTGCAGCTACAGCTAGCTAAACAGTATAGCGGCGGGGAGGCAGCTGACACTCTTGTCATTTTGTGTGCTGGGATTCTGCCTTGTGACAGAGAGGATGTGGTGGCATGTGTGCGTTTGTGCCCTGAATACTAAACTGTGTGTTGAGATCCCCGAGCTCTAGGCTGCTCTGTAAATGGCATGTGCAAATCCGCTTCCCATCAAGTGGTTTATGGTGGTGCTGAAATCTTTGTTTCCTCAAAAAATAATTTCTAGATACTAGTGTAGTCTCAAATTACGTGTCAGCTATGTCACACTAGCTACACGTGTGTGTGGTTTTACCTGAAAAAGATATGCTACTCTGTTAGCTGGTTAACTAGCTAGCTAGCTAGCAAGCATTTCGTTGCAGGAGCTGACGGTACTTCCTCTTTCTATTTTTGGCTAGTCTCTGCTTTTTAACAGTTAAGAGTAGCCCATCCAGGTAATTGATGTAGCTCCACCTGCCACCCACAAAATACCACAGCATTGTTTACAACATGTTTCAAGTCTTGATTTCTGTTGACACCAAACTGAGTTATTCTCAGCGCGACGGCTGACTTCATTTCCATGTTTTAAGGCTAGATTGTTAGCACTAAAATTAACTGGTAGAAAAACATTTTTTGCAACACCTGTTTGGTGCTTTTACAACTGTTCTCCCCGCAGGCAGTTGAGGTGGAGTCCTCTTTTGCATAGACATATACAGTTACGCAGAGCTTGTAAAATGCAAAACAAAAGACAAATGTTTTCTTTTCCCTTATCTTGCTCTCTCAACAGCCAGAATGCATTCCAGTTTCGGGCTTTACATCCTGTCACTTTCATCAACACCGCAACTCCATCACTCTCCCCTCGCCATCTCCCGGTGGACGTCAGCGTGGAGCTTTGATTGGTCGCAGGCTCAAAATGGTTTTGTAACTGAATGCTAAGAGAGAGCGCGCGTGTGTGCGCCTGCACACAAGAGAGACAAATGAGCGGGGTTTGTCAGCGGACAGCTGTGCCTTGTCACAGCTGAAGTCTTGCCAAACATCTTCGACCGATATGAGCAGGAGGGCAAAAATAGAAGAAGTGGGTGTTGTCAGGGTGAGATGAGGCAAAGATAGAGGAGACAGGACGAGAGCAGAGAGCTGACAGGCTCGGAGAGGGAAACAAAAAAAACCAAAAAACAGCCATGAAAGACAGTGAAGAGGGAGATGGATTATTTGGCAGCACAACCAGGTCTGACAGAGGTACTGGATGATGTGACATGTCCCAGCTAGTGAGAGTGACTGATGATCTATAGGTCACCACAATGACTAGCTGCTTCCTGCTCAACTTCAACCGAGCTAGGCCCTCATTTCTCATTACTGACACGTCCCATAATATTTATCCCTGTGAAGTCCAGCGTGAAACCTGGTAAGCTTTAAAGGAATTCATTGACTTTTTGAGCAGAATAAGCTCTTTGATCAACTTAGCACGGAGCGATTAAGAGACTGGCAGCTGTTTCCCCTCCTGGTATTTACTTCTACAGTTTATATGATAAGATGCAAACACACGCAGTGGTTAAACTTCACATAAAGCAAGCTCACGGAGGCAGAAATGATGCCAAATGCTTCGTAGCAGAACAACGTGTTGATGGAGTTAATTTGCCAAAAGCTAAATCAATTCCTTTTAAAATAAAGCTACTTTTCCACTGTACAATCAATACTTGAAGTTCACTTTACTCCAGGATAAAGCGCTGTAATTTACATTTAGTGGTGAACCCGCTTTGTCTCATCTTCTTTAGCCGACTTGTGCTGCGCTTTCTGATTTTTACACACATGCGTTGCTTTCAGTGCCGTGTGTGGGCGAAAACAGGGATAATAATACGGCAAAGATTTTCTTAGCCATTGTAAGAGTCATGCTTCGTATTCAAAAGTCAACTTGCATTCTGGTCTTTTGAGGCTTCAGTCAAATGATGTCTCTGCCTCGTCTTTGATGGATTTCATCCCCCGCAATCATTCCCATTCTTTGATTGAGTGAACTGTACTCGGAAACCTGACATTTACCGGGACCCTTTCATTTTCATTGTACTCCAGGATAGCTTAGGTGGAACGCAATCTCGCCAAATCATGTCGGGGGATAACAAAAAGTACACAGTCGAACGGCGAAATGGACCCAGAAATGCGATACAGCCAGCCAGTAGCTGCAGTTGTAAATGATGAAGTGGCTACAGGTGGAGTTTTCTTTAAATATCTCATTTTACATTTATATTTTTGGCATAAGAAGCTGTTATCCGGAGATTTGCAGAAAGCACACGGAGCCGCAAAAGTAAGCAGACATGAATCACACTGCCTGCAAGGAGCCCGGTTACAAAGCAGAACAGCTATTCAGTGCTGAGCTACAAAATGATGCATGGCTTTTATTTGTGTGTGTGTGTGTAGGGAGGAGGGCGATGTAGCGGGTGTGGAGAGATGTTTGGTCTCTTGTGTGAGAGATGTAGGGACTTGTTACTCCAAAGCATCTTAGCTTTAAGATAATCTTTACCCTCTTCACTCACAATAGGTCAGAGATGATCTTCATGCTAAGAGGCTTTGGTGGGGGAACCCTGCGTGCTGGTATGGCCCTCTGCAATAACAGCCAGTCATCTTGAAACCCGGCCCAGTAATAAACGGCCACATTTATTACTCCACATATGCACAGTCCTGCTTCTCCTACCTCAGATCTTTTGCAATATTCTCCACGGTTGACTCCCACCACCTTGATGATTTTTCCAGCCTTCACGCTTTCTTCCTCCTCGGATGCTTGTGCGTGTGTGCGCACATATGCATACTTCTAATTAGGAGTTAAAAGACCGTACAGTAAGCGTAGTCCATCTGGCTTTGGCATTAGCCCATTGTTGCTATAGTCTACGGGGAAACTGACCTTGGCGAGCAGCGCGAGGGGGAAAAATCACGCTCCATTTCCTGGGTTCTGTAGAACATTTAATTTAAGTGGGACTGACATTAAAAATGCATCGTTATGATGGAAATGTAAGATTAGGTTGAACTCCTCTGCTTTCAGATGCACACGGGCCTCACGTGAGGGAAGCTTAGCAGCCACTGAACGCTATCAGTGTATCTCAGTTTATAGAAATCACATGCTGAGATGGAAGTCGATATAGGCACGTCTCAGGTCTCAGGGGCCATCACGCCGACCCCGTCCTTTGGGCTGTTACTTCATATAAATATATAAAGAGAGGCTGAGCTGTAACTTCAGTGGTCATCAGACATAAAAACTATGTGTACAGAATCATAATTGGAAACCTCTTAAAACATGCTGCTGCTTTCTTCATTCTGCACATGTGTAGCTGTCTGCTGCCACTTGGGGGCAGCGTCAAAAATATGTGGATTAACCCGTAACGTGAGCTACTCTGTTTGTTTGTGTTGCTTTTCTTTAGTCATCCTCCTGCCATGGGAAAGGCAAGGAGTCAGAGGTACAAAAGCTTCTTTGCAGCAGAGCGAAGCAGAGTGTTCGACAAATAAAACTGTCCACTGCAACCTTTGTCTGCGCTTCTCATCTGTGCTTCTTTGGTCTTTGCTGATCTTTTGCGCTTTCTGTGGCGAACTCTGATGCTCATTATTTTTTTTCCCCGCTCGAGCCACTCAGCATTGAGCCGATGCAACAAAGTTGTCATAGCTTTGTTTTGTCTTTTCATTAGTTTTAAATGAACTCATTTAACTAACTTCAATGTGTTTCCAGAGAGGGGTTTACACACTTTTTATCTAAAAATGTTTTAGTTGAGATGTTACTTTACTTTTAGTTTTAAAACAACATGATTTTGTTTGTCAGGGGCAAAAATTTAAAAGGTTATAAATAGTTAATACAAACGCAAACAGACTCCTTTGTTAAGTCAGTTGACACAGTTGTGCAGACGTCCCAGTCTTAACAGAAAACAGACATGCTAAATCTCCTTTGGGTTGCAGTGTTGACACATTAGACCAAATGGTCAAAGAGAAAAACTGAAGGCAGTTCCCGCACATGTGCACAATGTTGAGTTCATTTGCTAGCTAGTTTTTTTTTAGCTATTAGCTATGTTTAGCTAAGTGTTTTTGTCCCAGCTAATTTTGTTTTATTTAACTAAAACAACCGCGCTCCCCATAACATATCACAGGCCACGTACTTGGATGTTGCAGGGCAGAGTCCCAGCGGCCTCTGCGTTTGTCTCATAATCCTTTCCCCTGTGTAGTCGGAGAGGTTCGCAAAGGGATATTAAAGCAAAGCAAGTCTGTGTCGACTTCCTGCTAAATCCTCCAAAAGCTCAGTAATTCACACCACGGATCCTGTTTGTGTGATTCTGAAGACTGGAACAATTAGTTGCAGTCATAACTGGTTATACCAGATCTAGAAAAGCTGTAGCAGCAAAATCCCAAAGTGTATGGGGTTTCATATAATTGCTTATATGTTCTAGTTTTAATTTGCAAAAGGAAGAGTGTGTTACCTTTTTTTTTGGTTTGTCATCAGTTGAAGCGCTGCATTGTTCACCGAGACTGAAAAAAAAAATGATTCAGAGTCTCAGGTTTATGAACCCATTTCAGACCTGCAATGAATAAACTCAAAAATGCATGGCTGTCAAACGAAAACAAGGTGGCTTCTCCCACTTCCTGAAAAGCAGACATTTTCCCGATAGAAGTATTCCACCCTGAAGCAATGATTTAAGGCCGTGTACTAAAGTGAACTAGCTGACTGCCTCCAAATGCTCTTTTTCTTTTTTGCAGCAACGACATATGGAGTGCACTGCAGCGCTTTGTTGTCTAGCACAAGTAACTCTAACAAGATCCATCTTGTTACAGACAGAGTGGTGAAGTGGATTGTTGTTGCCCCTTCCACATCCCATCATCTGATACCCCAGCTCTGGCTTTAATACACCGCTGTGTGTGCGAGCTGCTTTCTAGCGTTTTTAACTCCCTCTCTCTCGTCTTGCTTTTGTCCTCATGTCTCGCAGTCAACCTTAACACACTTCGGCATTCATTTAGATACACTGGCTTACACACATCCAGGCATGCACAGTGGCGAGCTTGTACACACACACACACATACTCATGTATGCACAGATGAAAAATGTTATTGCTCCCAGTCCTGGAAAAAGTCCAAGTGGAGGGGTTGAGTTTCTTCTGAGGTACACTCCACCGCCCCTCCTCTTTCTATCAGTAGCATATCCCTCACTCCCTTCTTCTTCCAGTCCTCCTTCTCTCTCTCCCTCACTTCTTCCTCCTCCCTCTGCTCCTCTGTGAACAAAAGAGCTCCCCTCGCAGAGCTCCCCACTGAAAGCCCTCACACACACTCGGCTCGCTGGCTTCCCACTCTCCCACACGCACTCTCAGCCCTCTCGTCGTCTGCGAAAACCAGTCCACTTCTCCGCGCTAATCCCCCTTTCATTTCTTTTGTCTTTCCTTTTTTTTTTTTTTTTACTTTTTACTCATTGCTTGGCTCGCCATCAGTGTAAGTTCCCTCCGCTACATATCCAAGCCGTTATCATGTTACAGCCGGTTGGCAGCCAGTAAAATTTATTCCCCCTCTCTCTTTTTTTGTTTTAAATTGCTCTCATTTCTTCCTCCTCTTATTTCTCTTGTTCCTCCCAGCAGCTCCTTTTGTGTCTCTTTTTCTTTGTGGGTGGCTTTTTTGATCTGTAGTCTCTGCTTCTTCTCATTCGCTCATCATTGTCCGGCAGTAAATAGGCCCTCTGTAGTAAAGACAGAATGAGTGATCATGATTGCCTATCACTGCAGTGTCAGAGTAATTCGGGGGTGACTGTGAACCAACCAGAGCGTGGCTAGCACACACACACACACACACACACACACACACACACACACACACACACACACACACACACACACACACACACACACACACACACACACAGCCATTCCCTCATTAGCAACCCTATCTTGAAACCTCCCCTTCTAAAAATCTTTCCTCTTCTTTATCAGCCTTGCTCTCCTTTGGAGTGCAGCTGTACTGCAGGTCCCCAGCCACAGGAGGGGGAAAAACAGATGGAACACCCTCCTTTCTATTTTTTTTGTAAACTTTCTTGATTCTTCCCTCTCTCCCTCCTTCCCTACAAAGAAAATCAAGCCAGATGAATGCTAGTGCACAATGGTGGTGGTGGGGGCGAAAGCCTCTCTCTTTTAGCCAAGCGGCACGACTGCGGGTCACCGTGCCCGTACCTTGGGTGCACGCACGCTTACGTGTACGGACTCCTTATTTCGGTTACGTGGCGCCGATAACCCTTGGCTGTGTGGTCTTGGGTTTTGCTGGCTAACACACACAGCTGCTGTGGTGTTTGTGTTTGGTTCCCTATTTTGTGTGCTTCAGCAAAGCCACCAGTCCCAGTTAGGCCTAGCCCATCTGGAGCCTTAGTCCTGGGTGGCCGTTATATATATATATGTGTGTGTGTGTGTGTGTGTGTGTGTGTGTGTGTGTGTGTGTGTGTGTGCAGTGTGTGTACACAGCTGAATATTGCAACACGTCCAGTCTATGAGGTGTATTCTGGCACTTGGTAAATCGTACACATTATCTGATTTCCCAAATCCTTAATGCAGCTGCTGTAGAGCAGCCAAACATCGGCGCTATCATGCATAAGTGGCGCACTTCAACTGTATTTTTAATGTTATCTCTTTTTAATCAAAACCTTTGCTTTCTCCTTATGTTTCCTCTTAAATTTAATCACTCTTGTGACGGGCGAGCTAACTCTATTATGGCGGTACTTAGCTAGAACAAAAGAATTCACTCAAGGTCTCGTTTAAGTGCTTCTGTACCCTCATGATGCCCTTGCATGCTGAACAGAGGGAGGGTTTTTTTTTTAATGTGTGTGTGTGTGTGCGTGCGTTTCTGCCTGTGTGCAGAAAGTGTGATTGTGTGGATGTCAGGCATGCGTCATGCGTAGGTGTGTATCCGTGCTTGTGTACATGCCCTGCGTGGGTTTGTGTACAACCCCCCCTCCTCTTCCCCACATCCCCGTGATGCTCGATACCCCTCCACCGCCCCTTCCCCTCCATCAGCACATTAAGCATTATTTGCAAAACAACACAATCATGTGAGACAAAGCGAGCTTCTGGGTGAGCATTAAAGAGAGAGCAGGGAAACAACAGAAACTGGCCTGTACCACTTGACCCTATGGAAAGGGAGGGGGTGGGGGTGATGAGGTGGTGATGAGGTGGTGTGGGAGGGGATTTGTAAGCCAAGGGGAGCGATAATCCCTCCAGTCATTGCAGGCCCCCTCTGCGCTTACTCTATAACGTGGCGTGCTGGGCTGTCAATCACTCAACAAAGCTGTCTGTAAGGGGATTATGAACCCATGGACCCTCCCTCCTCCTCATCACCCCGCTCTTTTTTTCCTCTTTTTTTCCTCCCTTTTGCCCCCCCCCCCCCTTCATTCATTTATTCCTCTTTCTCTTATTGCCATCTCTTGCATCCTGCCCCTCTGGTTCCCTACCTTCAAACCTGGCTGTCAGTTTGCTTGTCCGGCGTCCTCTCACAACAAAGTGCGCCTTTCTCCCAACACACGTTTTGCTTTGCTGTGTGAAGCTTAGTTTATCTCCAGCTTTCCATCCGGTCCTCCTCTGTCCTCCATAAGCCCCATTTCTCTCCTCTCCAAAGCCCTTTGCACTCTTTCTCTATCTCTTCGTCCCACCCGTGTTTTATTTCTCACCTGGACAAGTGACAGGTGCTTGTTAGTGTGTTATGTGGATGTGTGTCTGCTGCGGACATGCGCAAGTATAACGAGTTTGGCAGCACAAACTACAGAGGAAAAAGTTGCAAAAGATCAGTGCACGTGCTGTCACTGGTGGGCGATCGTTCTGAAAATGACCGAAGTTTCAATCCTAATGAGCCAAAATTAAGCCTCTTGTAAAGTGTTTCAGAAAGTTTTTTTTTCTTGGCTCTTAATGACATCACTAAGAGTGGTATCCCCAATATGGTCATATCAGGCCCAGCATCCAAGAGCAAAAATATTTCATACTTAAAAATGAGCTTTAAGAACATGAATCCATTCACATGTAAGCCCATTTTCACACATTTTCATATGTTTTTTGTGGCCTTTGCACCCTCATAATATAGACACACCAAGCTGTCGTCTGGCTAAATGTCACCTTTCCTATAAATGTGATGAATGGCTCGCAGTCCTATCTTATCTCTCTGTCCTTAACTGTGCCATTTTAAACCCAAGCGCCGCTTCCATCGGCTGCTGCAGGTGGTGACAGCCTCTCCTCCCACAGTCACCCTCCATTAATCCATCGCGTTTCCCCGCCGACTATCTCCCCCATCTACCCGTCTGTTAAAAATGTCTGTTTAGTTTAAAAGTCTGTCTGCGCCCAGACGAGCTTTCACTCCTCACCTCTTTTAACCGGTTCGACCACCTCTGTTGTCCTGTTTTATTTCCTGCTGTCTCCTTTAGTTTTTTTTTGTTTTTTTTGTTTTTTTAAAGGGCTCTGTGTTTTGCAAGCACTGTCTCCTGTTTGCTTCTCTGATTCTCTCTGAGGTTTGGCAAGCAGTGGGTCATGGTGAGTTTCTGGATCTCTTCTGGTTAATCTGCCTCAATCCTGTGAGTAATCTTGCAGCTTTAATGAAGCAATTGGGGTGGGGACAGCGCTACAAGGGAGAAATGAAGGATTGTCCTTCTGCTAGCTGTACAAAAGGGCTTTTTCAATTTCACTGAAATGAATTTCATTTTTAATTTAATTACAGGATGGTATCTTAACCTGTTATCATCTGTTTAATGTAGGTTTAGTTTTTTTTCAGAAGGTAACCATGCTTGTTTCCAGCAGCCATCTTTGACTCTACTAGAGTAACTTTGCTTAAATCACAGTTCAAAAAAAAATTTCACGCAGTTATAGGTTACATTTCTTTCAGGTAACTTCACTCTGATTGGCTGCCCATTATAAACAGAAAGTTTGAAAGCAGGTGGGCGGGGCTTCCGTGCTCACCGTATTGACATCATACAGATTCCACGGTAGAAAAAAACTCTCTGAAACTAAGGGTTTAAGCAAACTAGTTTAAGCCTAAACTTTTGCCTCACAGAGATTACTTTTCGTTTTCCTGTGCAGTGATTTATATCTCATTTCAGCTGATCTGACAGTGATTTTATTCCATGGCTAGATTTTGACTTCTTGTTAACAACA
Source organism: Maylandia zebra (assembly GCF_041146795.1). Classification (NCBI taxonomy): domain Eukaryota; kingdom Metazoa; phylum Chordata; class Actinopteri; order Cichliformes; family Cichlidae; genus Maylandia; species Maylandia zebra. The sequence continues at coordinate 45,262,166 of NC_135169.1, read as the reverse complement.
ATGACCCCGAAGGAGACTATGATGCAAAGAGACTTCAATTTAGGAAAAAAAAGAAAAGAAATGATGAAGCGATGGAGAGAAGCTTAGATTTAACAACCATTCATTTTCCCATTAAGACAGCGAGATTAGACAACGACAGAGAGTGAAAGTCAGGGAGAGGAGACTTAATGCAGGCGACAGGGTTGTTATCTAGGCAACTGATGGTTTTAACAGCTGTGTTATCTTGTGTATCTCATATTGGATTTAACTTCATTCTCTTACACGCCGTTCTCTGATTGACGCTCTGATTAAAGACTTCCGCTGACAGAAGAACTGAAAGAAAGAAGAGAGACAAAAGATGGGTGAGGAAGAGGGTGAGGAGCGGTGCTTGAACTGGGCTGGTGCCCACTTATACTGTGCCCTAGCTGAAGTCACTACTTATCAGTCAAAACAACCAATTTCCCAATTTCTGCTGGGCGAATGTGGTATTTTTTCACCTTGTTGCATTGCAAGTAGAAAAAGAAGAAAAAAAAGGTGTTGGACATGTGCTGGTTTGCACAAGCTGCCATCGAGCCTGTTGCCTGCAGCCTAACATCTTAATTTGGCAGTTTCTGCTTGTACCATTGCTCCCTACAATATCAAAAATGGTTCTGATCACACAGTACAGAATATGTCCATATCTTGTTTTGTAGACTTGTTTTTTTTACTCCTTTTTATCAAAGAGTAGAGCCAACTCCAGCCCGATTTCACCACTGTGTCGAAAAAACATCCAATTAAATAGAGCTGACAATGCAGCAGGGGTGCCACTTCCACAGAAGCTCCAGATAAAAAACCCAAACCAAATAATAATAATAAAAAAATCAAGTTCAAACAGGTGCCTCGCTACCTTGTGACAAATACAAATAGCATTACATTGTATATCCCGCTGCTGCTTCAGTCTCCCGTTGGTCTGCGGTTATCAAACGTTTAGTGTGAAAAAACAGTAGGAAGACTGTTTGCACAGTCTTATGAGGTATTTACACTAATGCATGTTCGCCTACACAGAGCGGTTTGCAATCTATGTAATCGTACTTGTGAGTAGTTGTTACAATGACTCCTATGACACTATAAGTAGGTCGTGTTGTGATTGGTTGATAAGTGGGCCAAAACAAGAAACAGAGTGACAGTGGGGTCATCATCACATCATCATTCATCACGAATAATTAAAAAAAAGGACAAACAGTGACTGCAGTGGAGACTTCATTGTTTTTAACACTTCACCTCCTTGTATTTTATAACTTTGCTCTTCTTGGCTGGATGACAGACCAACATGAGCACACCGCCTCAATCTGGCAACAGAGCTCGCTGCAGGCAGACAGGCCATCCCCGGGATGCCAGCAGACAGCGAACCCACCACCCACACTGAACCTTAAATTCCATTTAATGGTCAGCAGGGTGTGACTCCACTGGTTATAAAAACACGTCTGATTGTGAAGAAGTGTCTGTCTCATCTACCAGCTTTAAGTAATCTGCAGTAAAATGTGAGATTTGAAATGATATTTCCATGTAGAGCAAAAGTTATTCCCAGGTATGATTTAGAACGTGGCTACTTTAATGGAAACGCTAACGTGTAGGCGTGCAGCGTTCTCGGTCGGATCCACCATTTATGCATCGTTTCTGATTTCAAAACACCAAGACTACAAAAACTAAAGACAATTTCCATTAGTGCTTTAAATGCGCTGCTGGAAATGAAACGTTCCATGTGGTTTAAGTGAGGGTCACATTACACCCACTTGCTAGCCTGCGCTAACGGCTCATCTGCACAATCCACCAATACTCATGCTTTGCACTGGCAGGCTAAAGACCAGCTAATGTCCGATTTGACTCCACTGAACGTAATCACGGTTTATAGTACAGAGTAAAGGTTTATATCTGGCATAAACGCATGAAAGTGATGATGAAAACTGAAATTTGGTTCGAATAGAAAGGATTTTCACAGCTTGACCGCAACAATATGGTTCAGGGCAGCTATCCGCGGCTGCAGAAGGCCAGAGTTGAAACACGCTCACAGCTTGGCGTGCTTCGGCCCAATTAAAATGCCACAATACAAATACCGCTTGCTTAAACAGATGCAACAGGTTAAAGGTCAGAGGAGGTGTGAGGTCCTCGAAAATCCATAAATAGCCTGTACAGAAGTAGCTGGATTTGTACACACGAGCGAGCGTTGCTTGTTAATTTGCGCACTCATGTGAAATAAATAATTTGCCTGCGTTATATATGCACGCATTCTTTTCTTTTTCTTTTTTTTGCTCCTGTTTTTAGGTCTGCGTGGAAAAACAAAGGCAGGGGAGAGATGTAGGAACAAATGTAAGGTGGGGGAGAAAGAGGGAAGAAATAGGGCTACGAATAAAAAAGGGAAAGAAGAAGAAAAGGTAAAAGTTGAGAATGTGTCATACCCCTTATTAGAAACTGTGACTCTGATCTGTTCAGTCTCATCTCACACCTCCGCCTTTGCACGTCGCTCCTCTCTCTCTCTCCCCCCAACTCAGCGTTCCCTTTGTCGTATCCACCTCTCGCCATTTCTCACTCTTTTCCTCTTTCATACCCTGCAGTCTCTCACCAGCACAAAAACTTCTCATGCTCAGTTTGGTGCGGAGCCTGTCAAGCTTGCTTTGAATACACATGCACACCAGCAGATACTTCTGTAACTCCAAGGGAATAATAGAATCAAGGAATACTCGGAGATAAAGCAGCGAAGGGAGGGGGGGGCAATAGAGGGATAAAGCAGACTGAGAGGGATATAGAGCCTCATATTATTAATTTAGCTGGAGAAAGAGTAGGAATTTCAGCCCCCCCTCCAACACACACACACATTCACACACCCCGCTGCCTCCATAAAGCTCTATAGTGGTGCACAATGGAGAGATTGAAACAGGAGGGGCGAGAAATAGAGGTATAGATAATCCATCCAGCTGTATAAGCCGTGGAGTTTACTGTTTCACAGCACCAACTTGGCCTGCCTTTATTCCTCTGCCATCATGACTATGGGCCTAATTTCCTCATATTGTTCCCTTGATCTAAAAATTTATTAATTCACATTTTTATTATCATCATCTTCTTCTTCTTCTTCTTCTTCTTTATTTATTTCGGAGTTCCTCCATTTACCTCTTTGTGATCGCCCCTTCCCCAACATCTCTTCCAGACCTACAGATGAGAATAAACCTGCCCACACCCGGCCAACAGTGTGTGTTTACATCTCAGCACACACACCCAACACGCACATGCACAAGACATACAGAAACTCTTTGTGTCCCATATGCGTGCGTCACATGCCAGCGTATGATTTTGCCGTGCGGTTGCGAGTGTATGTTTGCGGTTGGCAGCCCACTCGCCCGTCGGATTTGGCAGAATATCTCCTCATCTGGCACAGGAAGAAGAGAGGGCGTCCCATAGCGAGGGATTACACTGACTTACACGAGCATACACGCGCACATGCCCGCATTTGTTGGCATGTATTTTGCACATTAAGAAATACAAAAAAAACCCATGCTTTCCGCCACACACAGACTCATTCGAGGTGGTCTCGCTCATTCAGACATCGGGATATCGGTTTCCGTGAATTGATTAGCAAGTATTATGAGCTGGAAAAGTTTGGAGAGGAGTCCAGGGCCTTGAAGAGAGAACATATAAGTGCACTGTGCACGACTCCTGCAGGCTTATTTTGAAGGGAGAGTAAATATTTTTACCCACATGCAGAGAGATCTTGACGCTTCTTTATGTTGCTATAAACCAAGCTGTCTCTGCAGGGATGTGTCTGGTGTTGTGAAGCAGCCTTTCGAGCCTCCCTGCCCGACAAGAAGTGAAATGCCAGTGGAATGCATTTCTGTAATGGGCCTGCTGACAGTGCAGCAGCTATGAGCGCAGAGAGGAAATAGTCTCCAGAAGCCTGTTACTGTAAAGTGTTTCTTTGTCTCGGTATAGAGACTGGGGGGGGGAACTGGGAGAGAGGGGATGGAGGGGAGCAGGCTGGGCTCTTTGTATGAACCTGATTGATAGGTGTGTGTGACCTTTAGCACCTCTTGAGAAATCCAACAAGTCATTCTCTCACCTTATATTTAGTCCCCTACGTATCTGCTCCCCACACACACACACAGACAGGCCCCTGGACAGAAACCTAATTCTGTCTTTTTCTTTCTCTTCTTTTCATAAACCTCCCAATTATAGCCACTCCATTTTCCACCTCCCATCCGCTCTCCTTCTACCCCCCCCCCCCCCCCACTCCCTTTCTTAACGAGCAATCTCGTTAATGTCAGAGCGCCTCGTTCCTTTTCTCATTCTGTCTCTCATTCAGGCTTTTTTGGCCCATAGAGGGAGGAAGAGAGAAGGGCGATATGAAGAAGTGGAGATAGAGAAATCAGAGGCGAGCTGAAAAGAACAAGCTGCAGATGAGAGAGAGAGGCAGAGAAGGGACGAGGTGTGGGCAGAGCGGAGCCAGAGCCGGCGTAATAATGGCCAGACAAGTGTGTGAGATTACTGCCCTGGTTTCAGGGGGGACATAATTATATGCTGCACAGCCTGTCAGAAAGAATGAGATGAGGGGGTTGTATTTAGTGATGCACCAGTGAGAGATCGGTGAGGCGAGGGCGACGACTAAATCTGTGCCACAGCCTGGGCAGTTGCAGACCTGTGTGTGTGTGTGTGTGTGTGTGTGTGTGTGTGTGTGTGCACGCAGGGATGAGTAATGCTAAGCCATTGAATGCTGTAAATTATTCAGAGGCTTCATGCATGGAAACATTATAATTCCATGTCTGAGTGTGAATTACTCTCCATTTTACCCCCAGGCACATATCTCACTCTTGCCCAAGGCCTCATGGGAGATTAAAGGGAGAAAATACTGTGAAAGCTGGACGAGCATATAAAGCCACATGGAGTGGCCAGATATCCCAGCGGGATGTGACACTTCTACTGTACGCTCAATGAAGTTGGTTTGAATCAATCTGTCTGCTTGTTATCTCTTTATGCTTCCGTGTATCCTTAATGAGAAGAAACGCGCCAAAAACAAAAATCGTCAGGTGGTTCAAACTTTAACTTAACTACAAGGTCAAGACTGCGAAAGTTTCACTTTCTGCTGTTTTGTGTGCTATGCAGCCTTCTCCCCACTGAGATCTTATTTGAGCTTTAGTGGTAAATTAACCATTTATTCTTTTTGGAAGAAAATTGAGCAGGTATTAGATCTATTCTGTGACATTTCAGCATTTATTTTTACTTCACAATGTATCTCTGAGCATACAGCTACACTTTACGCACTGTTGAATTTGAGAAGTTACATTGTCTTAAAATAGGGTGCCACAGAAAACGATTGCTACGTGATTTGAGGGTAAATGCACTCCAGTTGCACCTTTTTTATTCGATTTTATTTTAGTATATAAAAGTTTATAAAATGTACCTTTCCTATTGAGCTATGTTAAGAGTTTACAGGACATAGCGTGTATGTGCCCCATACACCGCACTTTTTAGAGGAACAAGGATTTTATCAACTTTTGAACATCACAAAGTCTAAACACAAAATAACTGAAACAAGATCACAATACTACTAAATTATGGATTTGAACTGGTAGTGTTTGCAGTACAGTAGTGTTCTGCCGACAATGAAAATACTAATAACTATACTACTTAATATTTAAGCGAGACAGTATATGTAGTTAAGCTTCAGGAAGTTATGCAAATTAAGCAGTTAAATGAACTGCTTTAAATTAGGTATCAACATTGTTTTCATTTACAGAGTGTAACTGTAATCTTTAATCTAAAAGGACCTGTCTGTTTTTTTTATTCTAGATGACAAACTGTGTATATTTGGGTTTTGGACCACAAAACTCTTCAGTGTATTTAAAGAGATGTTGAGCTTTTGATTCAAACTCTAATGTGCTTGAGCCTCACTTACATTTTCTGACAAATTCAGTTTCTGGTTATTCATTTCTGGATGTTTGCAACTGAGATTTAGACCAGAATCTGCTGTTGGGGTTTAATTGTAGCTGTCACATAGATGCCACAATCTACTAATTGGTCAAAAAGTATAGACAGAATTTGTCAGGTTAATACAGACTAAGAAAAAAAGTAAAGTTAAAAACAAAACAAGAACAAGGGCAACTGAATTCATCCATCCAGCACTTTCAAATAATAAATTGTAATGAAATAAAATGTAATAAAATGAATGTCTGCATGCAACTTATTTCCATGTCTCATCACGGTGAGCTTGGTGAACCCAGAGCCTAAAATTTGCATGTCTTTGCATTTGTATTTGAATTTATAGCTGCTGAAACAATAGCTGCTCCCAACGCAGATCTTTGTCTCCACCAAAGCTTTATGTTAAACCAAATTTAATCAGATTTGAGCCCAGCCCGTGTGCCATCGACACATCTTTCACACTTCTAACCAATGCAAAACTGGCAAATCTGTAAGTGGACTGCGACAGACCGCTAAAAAGACATTACAAGAAGAGCATTACCAGAAATTTAAATCACAACATCAGACATTAAACGTGAGCGCCTCAGCATAATTAACAAAAATGTTCCTTTAATCTGCAGCTGGTGGTTCATGTTGATGCCCTTCTCCTCGCCCCGAACCGTGCTGTCAGATTAAAGCTTTCTTGTGTGTCCTGTCTCCTCCTTGCAGTGGACACAAACTAAAGCAGGGTAGTACTGTTTATCGGGTGTGTCTGTAGATATACATATGTGTGTGTGTGTGTGTTGGGTGAGAGTGGGAGGTGAACTAGCATGCAGCATTAGTTCTGCTTGAGCTGATGTGTTAATTAGCCAGCCGGGTGCATAGATAATTAATGAGAATCATGATTAATGACTGTACAGTATGCATGGCTAAGGCGGAACGCGACTCACTGATAAGGCGGAAGGAGGAGGAGGAGGATCACTGGCTATTCACCCTCTGCTGCGTGCCCGTCAGGTTTGTGTGCCTGCGTGTGCGGGAAACATGTTTGCTTCTAAGTGTTTGCACATGTGAGTTTGTGTATCTGACCGATTTGTGTGCACTGCCAGGCGTGGGCACCGATGCCAGTATGAGTTAGCAGGCCTGGCAGTGGGTAGGCCTAATAACAGACTGCAGCAGGTCAGGGGGGCATTTAACACTTCTAAACACACTGGCAGAGCTGACCACTGATGCCAGATCAGAAGGAGGACCTCACACTCAGATCGACACTGAGAAGAAGGACATCAAAATTGATCTGGTGTTATACATTTTTTCTTTTTTTTGAGTTGACAATTGTTTTGTTTGCAAAAACCTCTCCATCAAATCCTTTTGTGTCTGCAGTCAATTCTTTAAAATTTGCCAGTGCTGCAGAAATATTCCACACTGTTTCCAATACAGATCAGCTTGTTTGAATTATTTCCTCCAAATCAAGTCATTTTTGTTGATTTCAAACATATACCAACTCATGGAAAAGTACTTTATTACCCCTGGAAAGGAGCTGAATTTGCTTTTGGTACATTGGCAGATGTTCAGCATTTGAGACAATAAGATTTTTCTGCACTAATGCAGACAGAAATTACTGTATCTGATTCAGATTGCATGGGGATTTGTGGAGTTTCCACAACAACCTCAAACAGCAACTGAAGGACAAAAAAATAGCATAGTTTTTAAGCCCATGTGGACCAGAAGTCCTTGAAATATCCAGAAATGGAAATTTGAAGATCCGCTTTTGCTTGACAACTGGGTTTTGCTACGATCAAAAGCCTCAGAACAGCTACTAAATTGTCTCAATAGTCAACAATAAAAAAAGAAAGGAAAAAAAAGATGTTTGCAAATGAACTAATAACACATCAGAACATTTCTGTGGAACAACACTGATTCCTCACGGCAACAGAAACTATCCTCGTGCGGAGGAGATCACAGGTTGGTGAGGAGAAACAACTAACGTAACCTCTAAATTTGTCACCAGAGAGGAAGCGTATTAGACGAGTAGATCAAACACTTTCTTAGACGACATACTTCAGATTAATGCTAAGTTTAGAAGCAGAAGCAGGTTGATCTTCACTGAAGGACAAGAGTTGTGCAATTCAGTAAACATGTCTGTCTGGGAAAAGCGCACGAGGAACCAGAGTATCCTTGTGCAATTTGTTTGCAATGAATACAAACCTGACAGGCGAGAGGTGGATGACCACTGACCGCAAGGACAATCAGGGTTTTGACCTCCCATTGGTGCAACCGGCAACATATGATACTATGTCACCCAATGAGAGGGGAGGCTTGTTCCCCAGCTTCCCAGAGGGGTGACATACCACAGCTCGCCCCGTATGTGTGCGTGTTAATCTGCTTTGTCTGTCTCCATGCACCATCAGCACTCAAGCATGACCCTTAACCTCCAACCTCAAATAAACGGGGGAGGGTGAGAGTTGGAGCGGTTTAGGATCCAAGGGAAACGGCGTTTGAGGGTTTGCGTGTCTGTGTGCCGGAGAAAGAAATGTGTTGGGGAAGGACGGGAGGCTGGGAGGGAGGGGGGAAAAAAGCGAGAGTAAGGAGGCCGGCGATAAGAAGTGAATGAGGAGAAACAGACATGAAGAACAGTATGTTCTGCACTTTCTTCTCTCTCCTTTCTCTGATGAGGAGACAAATAGCTATTGTCATCTAAGAGATGCTGGAAAAAGCGACTCGCGCTCACGCTTCCTTTGTCTCCCAGCTCTGCGCTTGAGAAGGGATGACAAAGGCCATTTTCATGCTCAAGCGTCTGTCTCTGTCACCTCCTCCTCCTCTTCTTTCTCCTCTTTTTCCTCCTCTCGCTTTTAAACCTCTGTCCTCCTTTTCCTTTCTTCCTTCTTTCTCTCACGCTGAGCCTGCCACCTCTTTAGTCATGCCTTAACCCTTTCCTTTCTTCTTCCCCTTTCCCCCCTCTCCTATGTCACCACGTCTTCGCCTTCAACCCTTCCATCCATCTTTCCCCCCCGCCCTGCCATTCGTCCTCTCACCTGCCACACTTCTCTGCTGGGGGTCGGCCTAATTATTCCTCATCTCTCCCATCGTTTTACTCAACCACCGTCTCCTCGACTCATGCACCTGTAGCCCAGCACGCGTCTTTTCCTTTTCATCCATCCTATCTGCTTGCTAGATTTTCACCTCCCCCTCCATTTTTCAATCTTGCGCAAACTTATGTAAGTTCGAGCTCTCTGCTTCTCTTGTCTAATTCCATGTTTGCTCTCCTTTTCCTTTTCCTGTTCCCGTTCTATTTTTCCCCTCTCTCTCCTTTCCCCGTCTCTGATTTTGCACCTGTTTATGCATCGGCTGCTCTCCTTTTCTCACCATCTTACCACTTTTAGCTGTCAATCAACAAGTCACTAAGGCTTCTCTCTCTCCCTCTTTTTTTTGGTTGCCAAGAACATAAACATGTACTCAATTTGAACCAGTTGCACTCAATCCAATTTTTGTCTTTGAAGCTAAAGCAGAGTGTTGCAATCCAGATATTTGGGTGGCTGTGCAGGGAGATGTGCATAAAAAAGCAAAACAACTCCTTTTCCTTCTCACTCTTCTCCTTTTCATTGTCAGCCAGTGGTCTCTCTGGAGTTCCCACAAAACAAAGGGAGAAATAAAACAGTATTTTTAGACCCCTTTCATTTTTCATTACCATAATGATTCAGGCTTTGTAGAATCTTTTCATTTATATTTGACTGTGTGTTTGTGTTTGTGTGTGTGTGTGTGTGTTCAACAGGGTGTGCAGGGTGTTTCTTTTTTGCTGCACTGCCGCTCTCCCCACTCGGGAGCCCAGAGGTTGAAAAAGAGAGCACACACACACACTCTGCAAATCAGTCATACTCATCCCCAGCCGTGCCTCCTGTCTATTTATTCCTCGATTCATCCGATTCTTTATTTATTTTACACGCTGCTTCCTAATGCAAATAGGTTTGTCTGCTCCCCGCTGAACTGTGGGAGCAGCATGGGACTGGGAGTGTGTGTTTCTGTGTGTGTGTGTGTGTGTACGCTTGCAAGAGAGTAAGTGAATCCGTGTGTGCGCGGGAAGGATGGGTGAGAGTTTGTATGTGTGTGTGTCTGTGGGACCCAGTGAGTAATAGAGCCAAAGTCCTTATCTGTCACCAGAGAGCTGCCTGGCTCTCTCTCAGCTGTCAATCATCCAGCCCCAGAGACAAACACTCTGCTTCAAACACTATGAGAGGCAGAGAGAGAGAGAGAGGATGAGGGATGGAGGAGGTAAAAAAGGGAGGCAGGAGGGGAGGACGGGAAGCGAAGGAGCAAAGAAGAGAATGAGGGATAAGAAAAAAGATGGAAAGAAAGTGAAGGAGGAGGCAGGTGTGGAGGGACGGGGGGAAAGTGAAGGACAAAAGGATAGAAGTTGTGATAAAAGTGGAGGGAGAAGGAGGGGAGGTGACGGTTTCAACACCTCTGTTGTGTGTTTTTCGGGCCCCGCAGGTAAACGGGGAATGGAACTTTTAAAACACTTCACCCGCATGAATTAGACAGGCCCCTTGAAAATACCCGGGTGACTTTTTGAAAAAGCCACTCTTTAGAAAGTAAAGAGGAGGAGAAGTGGCGAGGTACGCACACGGACGTGCTCAAGCACACGCCCACACGCAGCCACTGACACACACACACACACTCTGGCAGAGCTATCAGCACTGAAATATTGGCATAACAGCCTTCAATATCCCGACGGGAGTGAATTGTATTTTTTTTTGTTTTTGATGACCCGGAGGCTTTATCTTTCAGTTGGTGTGCAGGCATGTGTGCGCATCGTCTTGCACTTATGTGCGCCTGTTTGCAATTCAGCCAGTCATCAGCTATCCCTACGCCCATGCCTGTCCTACTTTCATCCCTCCCTGACTGCTCAGAGTCTCGCCTCTTGCAGCAAGCTAACTGTTGATTTTACCACGGGGCTCTACAACCCCTGGGTCGAGCCGGGACTGCCGCTCCAGCGCTTTCCCCTAAGCCCTTAAATCTTCCTTCAGCTGAGAACGGGGGGAGGGAATGATGGCGAGGTTAGGAGAGCCAAGGATGAGGGCGAAAAAAGAGAGAGAGAGGGAGCAACAGAAGGGTTTGAGCCCCAAATCGCTTCAAGATGCGTTCCAGTGGAGTCGGAGTAGCTGAGAATCTGGGAGTTGGGGTAGCGCTGCTCGTAGCCTTTGGGGAAAACCGACTGGAAGCCAGGTTCCCATTTCCAATGGTGGATTAAGTGCTGCTGCAGATACACAAGGCCCCTTTGGGGTGCACACAACAAACACATATCCTTGGGGCACTCCTTTGGAATATTAGAGTCTACATACCATAACTACTTCCCTTGACCTTATTTCTATTATTTTAAGATTTTATGCCAAATTGTGAAACTGAAATGTCAAAATGTCACACTGTGGTTTTACAAGAGGTAACCAGATGACTTCTTGATCTGGGCCATGGCTTTTTCAGGGTCTCTGCTGACTGGCTCACAATCTCCCAGTGACAACAAAACTCCAGGAAGTCAACGCTCTGACAAATCAAATCAAAAGATCGGATTTCGGTCTTTTTTTGTGTGTATCCAGAGCCTTTTCTTGTTTTTCACTCATTATGTTACAGCACAAATCCTGGGGACTCTAAGTGTATTAATCCACACCTAAAAAAATAGTCCTGTGTAAATGCAATATACTACTAGTACTACTGCTGAGTTGGGCACATGCATTATTTCCATGTTCCTTTGCTCGTTCTGTGAAGAAAAGACTGGGGGTGAGGGGGATATGTCCCATGAGTCTTTGCATGCTTGGTGGCCCCTCGGGGGCCCCTATGGATTACCATGCACTCCTGACACTATGGCCTGACTGAGCTTAAGTTGAGTCGCCTTTAGCTAAAGTTTCAGACTCCCTGCACCCTGTGGCCTCTTAGGAGTAAAGTCGAACCTCGACACACACACAGGCACACACAGAAGAGTGGCCTCACAGGTCACAGATGGGGGAGAAGGGACCCTCGGGAGAATGGCTACATGCATGACTGCATGTGGATGCGCTCAGACACATACGCACACACACACACGCATGCAGGGAGCTTTGGAAATTTGGGCGACTGTGGCAGGTCGTGGTGCGCGCTTCTGAGAATGTGAATGAGAGCCACTGCATGCATTATAACCTTCATTCCTCCAGAGCACCGATTGACCTAATTAAATTAGTGAGGTGGATGGAGTGAAAGAGTTGAAGCTCAAAGACTGCTCCACCACCAGCTGCTGCTGTCTACATATATATGTGTGTGTAGATATCGTCATAAGCTTTACACTTAAGCACAACAAGAGTTCACTGGGAAGTATAAGCTTCTGTAGTGTCAGTGTGTGCGTGTCTCAAGGGTACTCTCCAGCCCCGTTGAGGGGTAGGCGTGGGTGTATCCATTTGTGGACTATAGGGGCACTCGCGATCGCTTCCTCTCTCACACTCTTTTTCTCTCTTTCTCATAAACTCATGTGCGCACACACAGAGCTGTCAGGGCCCGCAGCACTCTGTCACCGCACACCTCCACTAGACCACCTTAATGGGACCAATCCAGACTGCTGCAAATCATCCGGAGTACACGCTGAAAATGGAAGAGAAAGGGGAAGTGGGGAGGGGAGGTGAGAGGAAAAGAGATATAGGAGCGGGAAGAAATGGTGGTTTGAGACAGTGTAGCAGGGCGGAGACAGAAAAAAGCCGAGAAGATGGAGAACATCTGAGGAGGGAAGTAAAAAAAAGGAGTAGAGTATGATTTTAGGCTCACATGATCACCCACAGGGATGGTTAGGTTTCTTTGTGGAACAGTTCGAAAGCTTTTGGACCCCCCCAAAAAACCTGTCTGTGGCTTTACGGTTGCTGGTTAATCATCGAGTTCATTTTCAGAGAGAAACTAAACACTTAGGGGGAAATTGCACCTTTCTTTATGGGATGAGAATAATCTCCAGTTTCTTAAACCAAACAAATCGTTTTATAACCTGTTAGATTTTCTCAAGCAATCGTAAAGCTGAAACTGAGCCTGTTTTTATAGAGTTAATGCTTGAGAGATAGGTGACTTTTACAGGTCGGTCAGTGCCTCGATTGGGTCTCGGTGATTTCACAGACTGTAGTCAGGAATCCTGAATGATATTAGGAAAACACGATTTATTAAAAACACACACAAACGCAATGAAATTAGATGTAAATCTAACAGAAAATTAGCATATGTTAGTGTTTTAAAGAGAAACCATGTTTTTACTCTTGGGCACCACTAGACTAGCTTTGCATGATTCACGGCTCAAAATCATCCTTATTTGTGTTACACTGGGTCTCATACGACCTCAGTTCTTGCATTTTCTGAAACAAGGTATCGTAACTCCATTACCCTCCTTTTAAAGCAACTTTCTTCTGATTGGCTGCCCCTCAAAAACAGAAAACTTGGTCTCAGATTTATTAAACTGGACAAAACAGCGCGTGAGTGCAATCCCGAAATGGCGCTGATAGATGTGGTTTAGTTTTGATTTACGAAAAGTTTTTGCAAACACAGGCGCAGCTGGTTCGTTTAAATATCAGTTTCAAAAGAATTAGGTCAGTTTTGTTTTTTGGCATGAAATATCAGCACAGTTGATGCAACAGTTATTGAATGAGTTTGCGCGTTTGATTTAATTATTCTTCTCCCGATATTTTGCACCTTGAGAAAGGAACTTCTAGAGATACATACGCAGCCGCAGTCACGAAAATCTCAAAGTTATCACTTCTTACACGTAATCTTGCCACTGTGTTCTCTTTGAAAACGCCAAAACCCAGTTTGTGTTGCTGTAACGAGTTGATAAATCTGGCCCTAGAAGAGCAGCAGCTTTAGCTTTTGGCTAATCATTCCCTGTCTCCTTCCCGTCTTGTACATGCGTAGAAATCTAATATAAAGCTTTGGCCATGTGTAATATTTGCATCCACCACTAAAAGCGACATTTTTCTTGGTTGATAATTATGTGTGGATGTTTTTCATTGTTCCATTTTTGTTCTAGGGAGACACTTTGGAGGAAACAGCAATCGTTGTAAAGCTGCAAACGCATTAGGTGATATATACCTGGGTGAAGAGAGGGAGAGAGAAAACAAGACTTTAATGAAGAAAGGTATAGAGAGGTGGAGAGGCAGAGCAAGGAGGGGAGGCTCTTTGAGGCATGAGAGATGGAGTGCAGTGCGGCGTCTAGAGCTCACTTTTAGCGAATGTTTGGAGGAGTCAAAAGACGCCACGAACAAAAGTTCTGAGCCAAAGACGCGGGAGCAGAAACATAAAAAATACAGGAACAAGGATGTAAATGAGAGGGAGAGATGAAGGAGAAGGGAAGGAGATGTTTGCTTGAGAAAAGTTTCTGTTGACCTGGATATGGCTGCGTTGCTCAGCTCTGTTCAAAGAGGGAAAAGAATCTTTTTCCATAGCTGCTTAGTTAGTTCTCGCTTCTCTTTATGATGCAGCTACAAGTTTCAACTTAATGCGATACGCTCGTCTGCTGCATTGTAGCGTATGGGATGGTATTGAGCGCAGCAGGAGCACAGCAGCATGGGAGATGAAGGGTGTGTGTGTGTGTTTATGAGGGAGACAAACATAGCGAGCACCTCTGTGTGTGTGTACGTGCTCTTTGCAAATGCCAAGGCATCCAGCGTGCCGCCATCCTGTGTCTCTGTGGTTATCCGGGTTGTGATATGTACTGGATGTGACACCGACGCTGCAGCATTCTGGACCGCCTCCGGACAGCAGAACGAGTGTGTATGAGTGTGCGCGCGTGTGTGTAAGAGATGACAAGGACGGAGTTACCTTCAAAGTCCCACGATGCCAGCTAACTATTCAAACAAGGCTCTGCATCTCTACCTGCCCACTGCCACCTCCCGCCTCCCTCTGCCTCTCTTTTCTCTCCCCTGCAAGCCTCCTCGGTGCTGCTTTACCTTTCCCTTCACCACCTCTTCTCCTCTCGTCCCCTCCCGTTTCGCCCTCCCTCCCCCTCTTGCCATATGGAACGCATTACAAGCGTTGTCGTTTCTCACCACCGACATTCCTGAGGGCTTTCCACCACTCACTGACTTTACATCAACCTTGTGCTCCTCTTTCCTTGTTCACGCTGTTGTTCATAGTCAGCTTATCTTTTGTCATTTCTCTCCTCGTTTTCTTTTTAACCTTTCAATATCCAGTTCCCCTCTTTTATTTCCCTACGTGTAGGTAACATGTATGTGATTTTTCACTTCTGGGCCAAGAAAACATTCACTGTGCCCTGGTGTTGACACATCTTTTGAATTTTACAGATTTACACATGTTTAAGTTAAAACCTGCCCTTTTGGCTCTGTTTTGGCCTCCTCCAATTCCTAAAGGAATTGCTAGATCACCGTGTCAATGCATTCTCAGCAGGGCATCAAATACTGGCCTTCTGTCATGCGCACCTCTCACACTGGTGGCTCGATGTGGCAGTGTTTAACGGTATGCTTTTCAGGAGTGATGAAGTCAAGTTGGATTAATTTTGATTTGCTGATGAAGCTCATTTGGACTCACAAGGCTTAGGCACTTAAAATCTTCCGTCTGGCGGGAGAATCCTTTCAAAAGTTGCATTCAAAGGCTCAGACTGTGCGGCGAAGGCCCCAGAGGTGAGCGCAGACAGGAGATCCGTGAGCGAGGTTGTTTTGCTGGAGAGTGGGCAGGCAGGAAAACCAGATTGGACAGCAAGAGTCTGAGCTGCTGGCTGGCATGCGTAGGGAATCTGGAGCAGAACAAGAATCGAGGTTAGCAACTTGGAAAACATATTTAGAGAGAAAGCAAGTTTCACCAGAGAGCCTGAACAACATCACCGGCTATAAAGGCTGTTGGAGCGGTCTGTAGGAGAGTGGGCGCGAGAGCTGGTCCTCATGTACTGCAGGTAAGTGATGATAGGATCGATGCGCCGGCTTACAGAGGAGTGGAAATCACAGGGTAGCCACACCTGTAGGAAGGCACCATAGAGATTAACAACAAAAGTACTTGCTTATAAAAGGATGCTTACCCATATAATTTTTAATTTGGTGCAAAGAAGTCGTTTACAAGCGTTTTCGTGTGACAAGTTGGTTCCCTGTTGCCGTCAACACATTGCATCACAGCCCCGACCTTTAAGCGTACCTTCTTTGAGGCGCACTTTGACAGCACTGCCGTATTTGATGCCCACGTTCAATCGTTGGTTTGATCTACAGAAAGCAGCCTCTTGCAATGGCTGAAAATGACTAACAAAAAGCATCCTCATTGGTGCTTCTTTGTACGACACTTAGAGCTCAAAGACGCCATATTTTTCCAGTGTTTCTCATGTTTCTTTTGTAAAATATATTCCCAAATCAAACTCTGTCAGACGTGTTTGCTATCTTTGGAAACTTTGCGACGTCCACTAGAATTAAAGAAAGAAATGCGTTATTTTGCCGACGTGATTTACTGCCCAGCATAAATCTCCGGCCACCCTGTGGGACGCTGCGAGACGAAGACGATGAGCTCGTTTTACAATGTTGAAATTACTCCCCGCTATGTATGTGATATATACCGCTAAAGATAAAACACAAGTTCTTGGAAGGAAAGCGAGCTTGGGAGATTCATTCTCCCTCTTCTACCCCTGCCTCCCCCCCTACTCCCCCGTCAAACTCACATCCATTTCACCATTTCATCCATAATAGAAATGTTCAGAGGTATCTGGGCCATGCCTTCTAGAGAGACTCAAACTCTCATCAATTTACATTATAGCTCTCTCTTCTCCCCCTCTGTCTCTTCCGAACCCTTCTCTGTCTCCCTCCACCTCGTACAAATGCGTCTCTATCTCTCTCCAGCTCTATACACACAGTCAAAGACCACTTTCTGCAGCTCTTCTCCAGGGTATATGGTTCTTTAATGAAGACAGTAATAATGATTATGGATATTTTAAAACCGTCTGTCTGCCCCGCGCACTGATGGGAGCAGAAACTGCAGTGTCTGCGTGCAAAAGGTCCTGTCAGATGATGCAGAATTTGGAACAGCTAAATCATAATCATCAGCCATTATTTCCTAGCAACAGCTTAAGATGACAAATAATGTGTCAAAAGTTCAGGAATTCAATGATTTCCTTTACTCGAGAAGCTACAGCCACAGGTTTTTTTTTCTTTAATATAAACGTGTCAGGCTGATGTTTGTGTCTGTGTGAAAACTGCAAGCACGGTATTAATATATTATAAGATGACTCTGCACACGGGTGCCGCTGAAGATGATAATAGCAATTTTTTGAAGCTAGGCCTCGAGTTCAACCTGCAAAACGGTTTTCAGACATGCTCTGAAAAGCCCCCTTTTTAGTTGCAGAAGTGATCAAAGATGAGGTCAAGATAAAAGAGCACAACACGAGTAACATTTAAAAGCTCCTGAATCATTTATCGCACGCCTATCAGACGGAGCGGCGGGCAAAAGGGATGTAGGTGAGACGTGAAGAGGACAACAGGTCAAGTGGACGAAGGCGCGGCTCCCGCGAACAAGTATAAAAGAAAGATTGGGCCGAATTCATGTTCCATATACTCCTGACCATGTGTTTTACGTTATGTGTTGTTGGTGTTTCTGGGGTTCTGATTGCTGCAGCAGAAGAGTGGAAAATGATAGCTGATCCTTCTCTGTGTGGGTTCTCTGCAGAGCAGGAAAAAGAAGAAGAAAAAATCGCTTCACCGTAGCAAGTGATTTAATCCAGCATTGAGGCTTGAAATAATATTTTCCCTAAAGTGGGTAATGCAGTCTGTCAGCGGAGTGAGATAATTTTGCATTTCCAAATCTTTTAAATCATTTTATTCATACCTGAGGAGTAATTATTTATTCTTTCAAGACTTTAATGCTTGTTTGATAGAAAATTCATTAAAGTGCACTGGAAGAAAATTAATTATGGTGCAGGATCCACCGCGCGAAGCTCCGTGTGTTTTCATCAGGTTTAAAGATTCCATGAAGGCTCGAGTGACATGTTCAAAATGGACGTTTGTGTGTGTGTGTGTGTGTGTGTGTGTGTGTGTGTGTGTGTGTGTGTGTGTGTGTGTGTGTGTTTGCTCATTGTGGCACACTTTAGAAAGCACCTCTCCAGCAAATGAGACCCAGCGGATTTACTTTAGACAGCTACTAGATGGCCTGCAGGTGTTGCAGCAGCTCAGTGGGCCTGTCTACGTGCGCGCTCGTCCTGTAGAGTGTGTATTCCTCCCGTAGCCGATCGGTTTGCTACTCTTTAGTGTGCGTGCCCCCCCGCCGTGCGTTTGACAGCGTGTGTACATTAATGGTGGGTTTGGGTGCAGGGAGGGGGCTGCACTGAGGGCCCCTGTGTGTGTGATTACACTGTGTATACCATGAGATTAGCGCAGACAGCTTTATGCGCAGGGGCCGCCATAAATCTCCCCCCCTCTCCAACTCTCGAACGCCACAGAACCCAATACCGCCGTCGTTTATTATTCTCTAATAGATCGGTCCTTTGCTGTCTCTCCTTGGCTTCCCGCTCACACCAGGTTGTGGTTAGCTCAAGGACAAAACCGCCTCAGAGGACGGTAGGAGGTTAAAGTTTAGAAGAGTTTCGAGTAAATCCTCCAGACTGATTTCATTTTGGTTTGTTTTGTGTTCTCCGCCAACTCCAGTGTCCGCTCCCATTTCTTTTCTTCTCCTTCTTTTTTTTTTCCGCCCTAGCCTTTTATTTTTCCACATTTGTTGCAGTTGCAATCTGTCCAACTCCCTTGCTTTCTCTTTGTCCTTATGTGTTTACTCTGATGCTTTATCACTTGGAATCCCACCTCTCTCTTTTGTCTCTCGCCTTATTTTTTTCTGTTTTTTTTCCAGCATCCATTCTGATTTTTTTCCCCTCTCGTGGACTCGGCGCTCACACTCCTATGCCCTTCCAACATCCCCCAAACCTCACCTCCCGTAGCATATTCCTCAAGTTCACACAGACATACATTTCAAACACGCCCCATCCCTTGTCCTCCCCCTCTTCCGACTGCACCTGTGTGCCCGGCTTTGGTCTGGACACGGCTCAGGTTGCCTCTGTGGAATCTGGGAAATGTTCGAGCTGTCCGATATGCCACCTAGAGCAGGTAGATAGACGGAGGCGGGGAGGACGCTCAAAAGTCCTTTTTGGTTGATTTTAAACCATCTCCTCTCGGTTTAAAATGTAAAAGAAACCAAGTGGCTACTGCATTATAATAGTGGTAGAGAGTGGGACAGGGAGGAGCGGGAGAATGGGAAGCAGGAGGTGTGAGAGGTCGGAGGAGTTGGGAGGGAGGGGTCAGGGAGACTGACACTTGAGTCTTCTCAGCTCGACTCGGGAGTCGTGGCAGGGTGACGCTTGGGTTGAGAAAATGATGTTTCTGCCCTCATAAAAGAGCTCCAAAGAAGAAAAGATTGTAATGCTCACATCCCCCTCCTCCCTCCCCTCCTCTCCATCTCTTCTACTCACGGCCTTCTCCTTTCTCCTCCCCCACCCCCCTCAGTGTCACCTCTGGCCCCCTCCAACCTCCCACGCCATGTTTCAAAGTGTGGCCACATGAATGGCTCTATTGTTAATGGCCGAGAGAAAGGGGAAGGAGAGAGACTGGACGGCAAAAGAGATGAGAGCGAGCGAGAGAGGATTTAAAAAAATAGAAGCAGACACTGAGAGAGAGAGAGTCTCTGTCAGAGCGTAATGTGGCAAAGAAGAAAAGAGTAAAGGGAAAACGTAATGTTGCTCAGGGCTGTCTCTGAATGGGATGATTTATTTAGATGTGGTCACAGATGAACTCTATAAAGTTGTTTATAAGTTCACCTCACTTCACTTTTCCCACTCCGGCTCTCCATCCTCCCCTCTTGTGCGTGCTTCCCTTTTTTTTCCTCTGGAAGTTTAACAGCCTTGTGGCACCTCTGAGATTCTGAGGGCTCTAAAAATTAAATGGCGCTTTCTGGCTAGACTTTTTTTTTTTTTTCAAAGGCGGATTTAAACATATCCACCTTATAAAAAACGAGTTTAAGTGATGTTTGAATGCAGCCCAGGACACTGAAGGCCTCACACGGAGGGCATGGAAAGCATGCCTCTGAGATAAATACACAGCATTTTTCCCCTTACCGCATGATTAGATTGGGACAAGGTCTCCCTAACTCCATCCTGTTTATACTGCACATAGACACTATCATTCACTCACAAACGCAGGGTTAACCCGGGTTAACTCGGCAAATCTGACACCCTGAGCATGGAGCCTATCAGAAAATTGAGTTCTGTTGCAGGAATAGGCTGGAATTCACCATCACTCTCCATCTTTCTGCCCTCCTTTCCTCCACCCTTTCTATTTTCCCCCATTTGTTTTGGCCTCCTCTTCCACGTTATATTTTAGGACCTTGTTCTCATCCTCTGTGGGCTGCTTGTGGCCGTGTTTCCTTTCTGCTTGTTCTCCACGTCTCTTTGTTGTCGCTACATACCTTGCCTAACGTGTTCGATTTTTTTTTTGATTTTTTTTGTCCACACTCCTTCCTCTCTCTCGTTCACTTCACTGATTTCTCCGTCTTTCTTCCTGCCGTTCTTTTAAAGCACCGCACCTGCCCAGTGGCATTTTACCTCTAAGAGCATTCTGTGTGTGTCTGTGTGCGTTTTCTCAGCCACTCTGCAATGCAGCTCAGCTCTGACTCAGGGTACCATCAGATAGCACTCAAAGAATGCGTCACGTAGGAAGCTAAAGGTGCTTGTTGCTGTTAAGGTGTGTTCATGTGTGTGCTAGTGTTCATGTTTAGGAAAAAATAAACCCAAGTGTGTCTGTGTGTGTTTGGATGTGGGTGGATGTGCTTGGGCAAACCTTTTGTGTTGAGCAGAAGGGCATTTGTATGGGTTTGTGTATGTGTTGAATAGATTTTTCTGATTAGGCTGTGCTACACAAGCCTCAGGAACTAACACCATGTTTATAGTTCTTGCTCTATAAATGGCATGAGTACATGTGCTCACCAGTCTGAAGCCGACAGGAAGGTGAAATAAATGTGTGCGTGTATGCGTTGAGTGAAGCTGAGTGCCTGCCTCTCCTGTCTAAGTATTGCCTGATAACCCCGAGTGACCTGGGTAATGAGAAGTGGAACAGTGGCTTCCCAGCAGGCCTCTGGGCCCGCCTCAGCTAAAGCTCCTCCGCCGCTCAGCCTGCATTATGAAGCTTCCCTCCAGTGTACGCCCGCTAGCCAAACACACCGACAGACAGAAGAGCTTACATCTCAATTTTTAGAAAGTCTAAGGCTGTTTAGATCACATTGCTAAGAGGTAGCTGTAGCCTGCCAGCTTGCATCGTGTGATTGTGAAAGAAAAAACATACAACCAAATAAAAGAAATCCTTATCTATTGGAAAGTATAATAATTTGCATGTACACCCATGTTTTTTTTACTCTGTTAGATAGCTGCGTGTCATGAATTTTATCAGAACAACTCGTTGCTCAAAACAGCCAGCAGAACTGTGTAACATGCTTTATCTTTTCTTCACTATCTTTGTTTAGCTTTGCTAACATCACAATGTTATCTGTTGGTCATACTTACTTGACAACTACAGTAAAACACTCTTCAATTACAGCTAACAGTGTTAGCATGCTAAAATGCTAACGTCAAATGGTAAAAACATTAAACATTAGCATACCGATGCAAACATTGTGTAGTGGTCTCACTTCTGGAAGCTAGTTTTAGCGTCCATTTTTAAAAGTGATTTTTAAATTCATTATCTCCATTGACTGTTTCTTATATCCTTATAAAAATACTGATATAAATTGTATAAACGCCCTGAAACAAGCTAACTAGCTACAAGGTGAATCATGACGATAATAAGATGTGACTGAAGTTTAATGTTGAAGGAACTACTTATCCCATAATGCATTACACATCCTAGATTGCACAGCAAATGGCTTCTATGTATGTATGTATGTATGTATCTAGAATTTAATCAATTTTTGTATTTTTGCATGATAATAATCGTTTGTCCCTGACTGCATTCCCCACTCTTGTGGTTTCTGAAGTTTGGCGCTAACTCAGTTACCTGACATTTGCAGGTTTAAGCACTTTTTGTTAGTACTACAGACATTCACCAATCAGAGATGTTTCAGTTTGGGATTGTTTGCAGAGTCGTTTGTTGAAGTGTTTCTCTTTAGACAAAGTTTGATATCATACAGGGTTGTGGTTTCTAAAGAAGTGCATGTCAGCATTTCTTGGTGCCAGAGCTCGTAGTAAGTCTTCTTTGCATGGTGCAGCATTATGGCTCATAATCAAAACCCTTATGGAAAACATAAATGGGATTTTTCAGCAGGTAGTGTCCAATGTGGAGACCAGATAATCTTATTTTACTAAAGCTAAGAAAACTCAGATTAGCGACAGTAGTTGTTTACTTTCAGGGTTCCTGAAAAAGTATCAGGAAAGCCACCGCTTTACTTGTTTTGTCTCAACAGAAATCGTTAGGCCATCTGAGCCTTGGTGTAGCCTCGGAAATATGTAGCTCTAACAACACTTCAACCAAATTGCGTGAGATGCGTAGACTTGAGCGTTTTTTGGAGCTTAACCCACAATTGACACTAAAAATCATTATACTTTCTCTATAGTCTTTACTGCGACTGGATTTCATTAGTATGACTTTAGCGAGCCCACATATGCAGAACAACAGGCAGTATTAATTTGCTGGGATACTCATTTAATCCCTACAACTGAGCTAATAAGAAACATATTGTAAGTGGAAAAAAAAAGTCATGCTAGATAATTTTATTACCATAAGTCAAATAGTTTTCAGTCCTACCTAATATCATTATGGACTGGTATGATCTCTTTGTTGTCTTTTAAAGGAGGCTATGAAAGGAAAATCCTTGATAAGCAAACAATTTATGCGTTAGTGAAAAGTGTGAACAATATTTTTTTTTAATTAACAAACGAAACTGTCACTTGATGTTTATGTGAGAGCAGCAGTATGTAGCCTGTCTCCCTTTGACAGAGCAGTTATGTAACATGCTTCATTGTCTTTGTGTGCTTTGTGATCCTGTATTGTTTATTTTTAATACTCAAACGGTTGTCTGACAGCAGAACAGAGAGAATAATTAAGCAGGTTTTAGTGCTGTGACTCCCCAGTGTTCGTGTGGATTTGTTGGAAACAGAAAACAGCGTTTGAGTCAGAGGTAACAGAAAATGGGCTCTTTAACATTACAGGCATTTGCTTCCTCCCACATCCACATCAAAGTGTCACGTAAGATTCTCTGAGAATGCTAACAGTAGAATAAATCCAGCAACCCCCCACCCCATTTGAACTTTTACTACTATAAACACTTTCCTTCTTCCTGTCAGTGGTGACATTTATTTTAACCTGAGGTAGATGGTGCATAGTTCTGTTTTCCCACTGTTAGCCAGTCATGCTAGCATGGTGCGTTAAAGTCATCGCAGGCCTCGGGGCGAGTAGCTAAGTTGATAATTCATAGTATTTGGCCTTATCAGCAAGAGATGGCCCTGTGCTGTGAGGGGGGGATGACACAGACTTAGTCATTTGTTAATTTTATGCCCCTGTGACTGCTGCGTTTCATGTTGTCTGCTCCGCAGAGACCTCTGGAAACTGTGAAGTCACAGTGAGCCCACCAGCCTTCAAACTGCAGCAGCTCTTTTCATGTAGGCTGAATTAATTTCAATTTTCGTATAAAAATCTTTCCTCAAATTCTACTCAGCGTTTACCCAGAAAAACTATTTAACTAAATTAAACACATAGCTGCACACAGAAAGCCACAAAAATGTCATGCTAGTGATAATCAACCTCACCCAGTTCTACTTTGGTGGAATTTAGTCAGCCTGCTGGATTAGAATCACATCAGGCTGAAGGTTTTCCATAGATGACAGGTGTCAACTCATCAGACGAAGCGGCACGCCGTTCATACCAAAGCAGTTGAGGGAGTGATACAGAAACAGCTAATTAGCAAACTAATTAACTGTACATACCTGAGAACTGGCTTTGGCAGCTTTGTTGATCTACAGTGAAAGTTGTCTGCCTGGTTCTTCCTCAGTGGACGTGAAGTTCTCACTTCAAGAGCTGCGGAAAAACGAGAGAAAAATGAAGTCGGGGAGAAAATGTGCATTGCAGATGAAGAGGAAAAAAAATCTCAATGTTTTGCTACAATTTTGATAGTAACATTATGTTAGTACTACATTTTTCCTGCGTAGTTTCACATGGCGTGCACAGAGTGAAAAGTCTTCCTGTACACATGCTCTCTCTTACATGAATAATTAAGTAATTCAGTTCTTGAAATATTTTACTCGTACTTTGTCACAGATAAATAACAGCAATAAAGCCATCTGTCTCTGCAGTGAGTTGTACATCCTGTGGATAAACTCTGTAGTCTCTGTTCTGCTCTGCAGAATCTGTGACCTTAAGGTAGTGGCGCATAAACTCTCTGCCTGCTGCAAGTTCTGGTTAAAAAGACCTTCGTCTACCTACTATTGCCAGCTGCAGTATTATTCAATTCAGTTTTATTTATATAGCACCAAATCACAGCAGCAAATGCCTCAAGTTGCTTTATATTGTAAGGTAAATACCCTAAAATAATTAGGAAATAAACCCCAACAATAAGGCGACCCTCTAAGAGCAAGCACTTGGTGAAATGGGAAGGAAAAACTCCCTTTTAACAGGAAGGAAGCTCCAGCAGAAGCAGGGGGTGGGAGGGCAGCCATCTGCTGGGACTGGCTGGGTGACGGGAGGAAGACAGGACAAAAACACACTGTGGAAGAGAGCCAGAGATTAATAATAACTAATGATTAAATGCAGAGTGGTGTGTAAGCACAAAGTGAGTGGAGAATAAACACTCAGTGCATCATGGGAATCCTCAGCAGCCTAGGCCTATGACAGCATAACTAAGGGACCGATGGAGAAAACATGAGATCATCTGTAGGCAGCCATTAATATACCTGATCAGTACATGCTAATTTTTGTGACAAAGGTAGCAAGAATAATTAGCTAAAGGAACAACAGGCCCTCTCTGAGGAAGTATAAAAGAATATAAAATTTATCATATAATGCTTAAAATAGAGCCACATATAAATAATTTCATGCTACAAATGATAAAAAAAAAAAGCACAAGTCCTGTTAAAAAGATGTGTAAGAATCAAGGACATGTTTCTTTTCTCTGTCACAGCTGTCCCATTCAAGTAGATGAGATAACTTTGGCCAAAATAGGTATTTTTTTTAAGCGAAAAAGCTTCCTTTTGAATACTTCTGATTATTTTAATATCTGCTTAATCTCAAAGGCACCAGATTTTGATTAGTTACAAATATCTGTGAACTCACGGGGATTCGTTTACAAAAGAAAATGAGTGGTTTTCTAACAGCTGAATCCTTTTTGGCTTCAGCGGTGGTTATTTTCCCCGCGTGAATCATCAATTTGTGGTTATATTTCCTGCGTTTTTCTCCACCACCTTATGGGGTCAGCGGGGGATTGCGTGAGCTTGTGTAGTAAAAATTTATTTGTGCAGTTGACTGCACAGCAGTTCCTCTGCAAAGGCACCTGTTCCCTGTGAAGGACACAAAAACCAGGATAGGAGAAGGAGAAACGGTAGCGCTAAAGGACCCATCTGTTGCTCATTCAGCAGCAAGGACAGGTGGCTCTGAACTGTTTATAAAGACTTTAATTAATGATTCTCTGCCTTTCTCTCCCTCCGTTGCCTCCTTTCTGTTTTTTTTTATCTTCGTCTCTCCTTCCTTTAGATTCAGAGACGACAAGGGCTACGTTCTGTACCCTCAGATTGGGGACCGGCTGGACCTCATCTGCCCTCCTTTGGACACCGCCAGGTCCACGCCGGAGTACGAGTTCTACAAGCTCTACCTCGTGTCGACGCGGGAGCAGGCGGACCGCTGCGAAGTGATGGGACCCCCCAACATCGTGCTCACTTGCGACGAGCCCACCCGCGAACGCCGCTTCACCATCAAGTTCCAGGAGTTCTCGCCCAACCTCTGGGGCCACGAGTTCAAGAGCATGCAAGACTACTACATCATCGGTGAGTGGAGGACCCTGACCAAACGCTGGGTCGATGTGTGTATGTGCGCTTACGGGCGTGTTTGTTGAGCCTTATTTGCAGTGTGCGGTTGGTGTCGGTTGGAGGGCGGGGGGTTGTTATGATTGCATGGTTGATTTCTGATTGTGCCTGAGTGTGTTTGTTTATTTCAGAGATGATAGCGCTGATTGGGCGGGTGTGTTTACAATAATTAGGTTTGAGAATTGCGTGTGATCCAGCCCACAGGCGGAGATACAGTACAGGACATACACTGCACTAAAAAACAAGAAACACAACAAAACAAAACATTCATGACATTTGAGGGTTTTTTTCCCCCAAATGAAGTAAGATGTAGATTTTTTCACTAACTATTTACTCACCTAAAGTTTCACCTCTGTGGGATTACCACGCTTCAAATGCAATCTGTGTTTTCTTGTCTCTTCTTGCAGTATCTCTAGATGTGCTGCATGTGTGGGATTTTGTGTTTAGCGGTTAGATTCGTATCGAGATGCTGTCGGTCGTTGCGAAGCCCTCTTTGTCCCACAGCGCCGGGCTCGGGCCTGTTTATTGTTACTGCCAGCCTTAGACGGTGACCACAGATGGTGAGGCGCAGTTTGTTTTGGTTTGTTCAAAAGGCTTGTTTGGAGTTTAGCCGTGCGGATGACCCGATGAGGTCACCGAGGCGAGCGAGGCCAGGTGTCTGTATCGGACGGAACGATCGGCGGGTAAAGTTTGCGTCAACTGAAACATGTGGGTTGTTTTTAAATGCGGACCTGGGGCCAACTGGAGCAATGCACGCAACACATAGGGATCACACTCAAGTGCATGTATACACACACGCCCACGAGTTTCTAGTACAAACACAGGCGCTGTAAAAACACCTCGGGAGTGAGACAGCGAGCAGGATAGACAAAGAAAGAGAGAGCGAGAGACCCTGATTCCCATAGCTCCCCTCCCACGCACCTGCGAGGTCTATTCACTCAGGTGTGCAAATGCTCTTTTCATTTCTTTTCGTCTGCCGGTGGAAAATAAAAACCTAAAAACGACAGAAAGAGGAGAGCTAGGAGGAGGAGGAAGCTGGGACAGAGCTAGAAAGGCAGACAGACAGAGAGAGAGAGAGAGAGTACAGAAGAGACAAAGAGAATGTAAGATTTTTCCAAGTCTGTGAAGTCCCTCGTGCCTTTTGGTGTTCCATATTTGTTCACCTGTTTCAGGTGTGCTCGGTTTTTTACTATCAGTCCACAAAAGTGGCGTGTTTGTGAAGAGAGGCGAGGCTCTGGGCACATTTCTCCTTTACCCTGCGTCGATATCAGCTCACAAGTGTCTCTCTCTGATTAGATGTGAGTGAGCGAGATAGCGTGTCGTGGTGCAGTAAACCGTCGTGTACTGTATGTACTGTAGGGACGTGTGTATTGGCGTATGTGCGCCCAGAATCTCGCCCTAATAAGTAGGGAGGAAAATGAATGCAAGCCTCACTTCCTGGTAGATGAATTAGTAACGGACTCAATATTGAGAGGACCCGAGCAGCCATCGAGTATCACAGGAATGTTGTCCTGTGGTTTCAGTAATCCGGTTTTGAAGCCTTGAGTTTGGTATTCCGACTCGCAGCATCTTTGTTTTTGTAGCTACAAGCGACCATATTTGTATAAGAAGGCGCATGCTAAGTTATTAGCTAACCTTAGAAAGCTTTAATAGGAAAAACACAATTCAAAAACTGTATTGCTTAGACATAGATACCTGCTAATTAGTTCCAAGTAACAAACAAATACAACAGTAGAACGTTACTAATGGCACAAATGTAGATAAAGAAATCAAATGCAGTAACTAGTAGACAGATACTGATATATCCACCTGATAGTCAAAGTAAGCATGTCCTATGTGATACATAACTTTACAAGGGGGCACGCCTTTTATAATTCAATTTAAGCAGATAAGTCGTATAAATAAATCTCCTCTCGCTGTTGTCCTGAAGGGGGGTTTATTTATAGAGACTAAAGTCAGGCTGCAAACTGTTTTCTCACAGAAAGTTGGAAATTTTAACATGAAAATCTAAGAGATTGACTCTCTGTTGCAGACTGCCACAAGTGGTCTTTAGAGGAACTGTAGTTTTAATTTTTTTAATAGAAATGTAGACAAAACATGACCTGAAATGTGTTCCCATTTTCATGTCTTTCTATCTTGACTGTTCCCTGTCATACTTACACGACTGAACAGTTAAAGATGTCGAACACGCCCAGTTCCCTCCACGTAAGAAGAGTCAAAGTAGAATTTAGTTGTTGCCATGAAACATTTTGCGGGGCCGCGTAGGTGTAGGGTTCACATCTTTTCCTCCGACCTTTTATTTCGCTCCCCCTCTCTTCTGTACCCCAACCTGACAACCAGGTGTCCAGAGATAGAAACACCTTTATCTCCACTCACAGCCCAGACTGATCGATTGACAGCTCCAGCCCGATCGATGACGGCTGCAGCACAAGGTCACGCGCGCACTCTCGCTCTCATACGCACACGCAGAGGTTTACTCCCAGATTCGTAGAGAGACTCGGATAGGTGAGGGGGAGTATCCGATTGTAGAGAGCATTCGGTCCTGATAACTTATTGACGACATCGAGAGATCGCTTGTGTTTAGTGAGCAACCGGGCTTTGATCATGTGTCCTTAATGAAGAATCGCACCGAGTCTCTTACCAGAGCTTGTGTGTACTTAATGAGGTTGTGAGATAATTAATAACTGCTAATCCTGCTGCTAATTTAGTGCCACATATCTGCTGTCGCCTGTGTGCTAACCCTATAGGGAGGATATTGCACACGCTGAACACAGCGTGAACTATGGCTTGTCCCTGAATTTAGTTAAATGTATGTTTGCGGGCGTGTGTAAAGGCACCGATGTATGCAGAAGCCTCAGGGAAATCTGGTTTTAATTAACCTATAGCATAGTGTGATTTAATTTGCACACTGCAGACTGGGCACAAGCGAAAAGCATATGCGTGGTAATGCGGAGTTGCTGGCTGGTGGAACAGCAGGAGGAAACTCGGCAGTAGAGGTTAATTTAAAGTTAAACCTATTACAGATTACCTGTAACTTGCTTAAAGCCCACTGGGTGATTAGTTTCCCCTGCAGTTTGGCTCTCGAGTAAACACGCGGTAAATCAAAGCAGAAGCTCCGTGATTTGATTTTCACATTGCAGTCGTCGACAAGTGCCGTCACTGATCATCGCACGGGAAAATAACCCTTACGCGTCGACGAAAATCTCACAAGGAATCTGGAAAAAGGGGAAACTTGTTTTTGCAGTGTCTAACGCGTCACAGATGCTGCTGCTTTGTAATCAAATTACTTGAATCCTATTAAATGTTATTCTTCACTTCCGTATCCTGGGGAGACGAGCGAAGCAGCGGGGAAATTGATTTGTCATACTTATTGATTGATGTTTGCATTCATAACATGAGGTCAGAGTTTATGTAAGCCCATTTCTCTGTCACGCTCTCCCGTCTTGTGTTTTGCCGCTTGCTCGTCTTCTCCACCGTTTTAGTTTTTTTTTAACCCCTTTTACAAACAAACACACACACGCACGCACGCACGCACGCACACACACACACACACACACACTCAGTGCATCAACCCCAGACTGCAGATCAAGCCTTTCTCTGCTTTTAATGAATCCTTTGAAATCAGGCGCCAAAGCCTTGTGTAATGCACACTTTATGCATGCATGCATGAGCAGACATAGAAAGTCTGCACAGTTAAAGTGCGGTCTGGATGACGTGTATCCTAATGAGAACTTCAGGAGGAAGCCATCTCCACACAGCTTATTGGATTTACAACTAAAAAGACACTTTAGGGAAATTATTACGAAACTTCCTTTTTTTTCACTTCACTCTGGCGAACCCAAGTTATGTTAATTGTTCCTCTTTTGTTTATCTGCTTTTGGACTTTTGTGTTTAAAAAAAATAAATCAACGTGCTCTCCAGACCGGTTGCTGTGCCTTGCTGGATAATCCACAGACCTCACTATGAACTGCTTTTATCTGAAGCGACAGTCCCAATAAAATCTGAGGACAGTGTGTATTATGGATTAGCCAGAGCTTTTTGTAATTTTGGCGAACATATCCTTAAGCACCCAGTTTCTTACAGATTAATTCAAAGTGACAAAGGTGCACGCTGTATTATCTTGGGAGTGTTTGTTTACAGATAAGCCTTATGCGATATTGAAATGCATTTGCAGAAGAAGGACGAGGACAGAAAATGATCATGGGCTGTATATCAAAGAAGGATAAGCCCGATGCTTTGACCTGTTGGTTTTTGACCTTGAGAACGTTTAAGCTTCTGGTTTAGCTCCATTTTCTGGAACCAGAAGTCACAATGAGATTGGATTATTGAGTGGATCGTCAATCTATCAGCTAATGCTAGCAAATATTATGTGACTTAGATCTCAGATCAGTGGAGGTAAAGCTCCCTCTGTCTTGGTACACCTCTCTATCGACTTTAAACCTTAACAAAATTCAAAAGGATTAATTATTTAAAAATTGATTCAATCAATCAACCAACCAACCAACCAACCCCAGTGAGTTTCTTTTGTATCAGGCTGTAAACATAGAAGTCTTTGAGGACTCACTCACCTCTAGAGGAAGCCTTAAGTGGTCACTGGAAGAAATGCAGTTTTTGGTATGTCTGCATTAGCTGTATTTCTAATCTGAGGTTGGTACTTGTCAAAAATGTTCACTTTCAAAACTTGTACGTTGATCTCACTTAAATGTGCTTTCCTGTAATTCTTTATTGTGTTGTAATTCAATATGGCCCTGGTCCTGGGACCTCACACATAAATTTAAAGCCAGAGGCGAGGACAGCCACAGTGAGATCAAAAAATAGAACAGAGCAGGCATCAGCCACAGCAGACCAGCGTGAAAGAAGAGGCTGAGGCTGAAGTGGATTGCAAAGCAGCTTGCAGCACGAAAAATGACATCACCAGTATGAAATTTGCCAACTCGATCTGTTGAAAGGTATTAGATGAGCCATCAGCTGATGTGGGCTGGCATTCAGATCACCTGACCTTCGGGCCCAGCTTGACTTTTGTGGCCGGCCTGAAGTAATGCTGTGCTTGATTTTATATCAAAAGGGACACCACCCTTCTTCACAATAAAGCTGGCTAGAGCTCATTTCAAGTACCAGGCATGACTGTTGAGTGATGAAAGCGACTGGGAAAGATAGCTAACTCAGAACAAGGGAGACAAAAGAGGGATGGTGTCGGAAGAGACTTTGATAGAGTATGAATATGTTGTGCATGCTGAGGGATCAAAGCTGAAGGGACAGAGCAAATAGTAAGAAGATGTCAGACAGTTGTGGGCCGGTCCTGATGTGCGTGCCTGATGTGAATGGGGTGTGAGTGTCAGCTGATACACCACCAGAGCACACCACTCATCTGGAGTGCGACACTGAAACAGCTCGGTCACTTCCAATCACTGCTGCTGCTGTCAAGGACATGGCAACAGGCGCGCGCACACACGCACGCATGTTTGAACACACACTGACTTACAGTGAATAATCGCACTCTTGATATACATATGACCTTGCATGTGAGCGAACTCTTTCTGTCTCTCACCATCTAACACACCCACCCACCCGCACGCACAGACACCCACAAATGGCAGTAATCCTCCTCGGTGCCCACTCTAACATATGCACGCTCACATCACCGTACACAGGGGCATTTTCAGAAATGTATGCACTCACACACACTTCGCCACTCCGTGCAGAGCTGTGGTCGCAAACACACACAAAACGCTCTCAAAATAGCTGCCGCGCACCCACCCACACCCGAAAAGACACAGGAACATATGCACAAGTGCGCACAAAGTTTAGTCAGATCCGCGGTGGGGAACGGGTCAGTCGCCGTGGGACTCCGGTGTTGTCGTTGCACACCGAGACAGATGGCAGAGCGTGTATGAGTGTGCGCACATTTGTGGCAGGTACAGGTATGAAAGCATATGTGGACGTTTTGTGTGTGTGTGACTGCGCGGTTAGCAGGTGCATGTATGGATATGTAGCATTGGCATATTTTTCTGTGTTTGCGCAAGAGCATGAATGACTCCCAGCGGTGTGGTTACGGAGCAGGGCCCCCAGAGCACGGTGCTTGCATTTGCACAATGGCCGAGATAAACAACCTCACCCCACTAATATGAATAATAGAAGAGCTGACTGGAGCCTGCAAACCGAGAAAAAAATGTGTTTGTGCATATTTGTGTGTGTGTGTGTGTGTGTGTGTGTCGTTTCTAATTTTTTTTTTTTTTTTTGTGGGAAGTTTACTGATATGTTGGTGCATGTGTTTATTTGGTAGCTATTTAAATGTCACAGCTTCTCACTCTGCAAATTTGAGTTTCTCTCTCCCACTCTGTTGTATTCCTTTTCTCTATCCATCGGTCATGGTTTCTGCTCTCTATCATTTTGTGATTTTTAAAATTTTTTTTATTGATATATATGTTCTGGGCAGCACGGTGGCACGGTGGTTAGCACTGTTGCCGCACAGCAAGAAGGTCCTGAGTTCAATTCCAACATCAGGCCGGGGTCTTTCTGTGTGGAGTTTGCATGTTCTCCCCGTGTTTGCGTGGGTTCACTCCGGGTACTCCGGCTTCCTCCCACCGTCCAAAGACATGCAGCTTGTGGGGATAGGTTAATTGGATAATCCAAATTGTCACTAGGTGTGAATGTGCGAATGAATGTGAGTGCGAATGGTTGTCTGTCCCTGTGTGTTGGCCCTGCGACAGACTGGCGACCTGTCCAGGGTGTACCCCGCCTCTCGCCCTATGACAGCTGGGATAGGCTCCAGCGTCCCCAGCGACCCTGAAAAGGACAAGCGGAAGCGAATGGATGGATGGATGGATGGATATATATGTTCTTGAGCACATGTCAGACTTTTAGCCTTTAATGGAAAGTTTTGGACAGGGTGGGGCAGTGTGTGTTTGTGTGGTCTAATTGTTGGACAGCACTGGGTAGCGCGTGCAGACAGGAACGTCAAAGTGTTCAATAATGCAGACGTACTCTCTGGTTTATTTATCAGGGTTAAGCTGAAATAAATGACACAGAATCCACATGGGGAAGGGAGGGGCGACAGAAAAAAGGGGGGACGTGGGGCGGGGTTGGGGAGGAGGGGGGGGGGGTTAAAGTGGAAGAGTGAGAGACAGACCAAGAGAGAGAAAGATGGAGAGTGACCGCGAAGCGGAGAGTGAAATAGAGAGGAGAGAAGAGACAACAGAGGGGAGAGGAAGCAGAGAGAAACGCTGCACTGCAACCTAAATGAGCTGCACCTCTCTGCCACTCGACATTACTTTATGATTCCCCGTGTGCATACGTGCGTGGCTGTGCGAGTGTGCGGCACGCAAGTTTGTTTGTGACTGCAGTCGGGAGAGTGAAAGTGAAAGATTCAGGGAAAATAATGGAAGGATGGAACTCAGCTGGGTGGAAGAGGTGGGGAATCCAGGGACTCAGAGAAATCTATATCTGTTGAATATTTGATCAAGTTTAAGCCCTCTGATTTGAGCCTCCTGCCAGGCACTAAAGCAACCAAAGACACGGGGGAGAGGAGAGGAAGAGCTGCAGGAAGGAGCGAGAAACAAGATGACCACAGTGAGGGGCTTTCGGCTAGGGTAGGGGTTGTTTTTATACAGATATCCAAATGCAGCCCTGTATATGCAGTCTTTACTTCTGTCAATGGGCAGAAGAAGGCAGAAGAAGGAATAAACTTAGAGAGGACCTACCGTCATCATTTCCAGTAGTTCTGGGCGATACTGCAAATTTTGGTACGGGGCTCGTACTGCTGATACAGATATTATTACCAATACTTTTATCATATACAGGCAGGTTATGCTGGGGAGAACAGTGTTCAAGACTGCAAATTCTGAACATGTTTTAATGACCACTAAATCACCTTTATTTTTACTTTCCACAGTAATTAGTTAACACAACTGAACACCCCTTTCACCTTTTCATGGTTTTTGAAACTAGGTTTTTTTGGAGACCTGGAATGTAAATGTGTTTCTCTCTAAAGGATGTGTATTCTCCGAGTTGGCGAGTGGTTGCTGGCTGTTGTTGGGTGGAATCGGCAACAAAGAGGGTGCTGTACCTTTTGTCACCCATCAGACTGCTAGTAGTTCCAGTACACTCACTATCTCACCACCATTCAGTAGTTCAACTTCAAAAAGTTTGATGCAAATGTGAAATAGAGAGAATTTGCCTTTAAACAATAGTAGTGCCTTACCGATGAAGCACATTTCAAAAACACGACTGTGTGCACAACAACTGTCTCTATTTTTGGTTTGCGTTGCACTCTTTCACACGAGTTTTCCATGCAGGC
This sequence comes from Maylandia zebra, assembly GCF_041146795.1. Taxonomy (NCBI): domain Eukaryota; kingdom Metazoa; phylum Chordata; class Actinopteri; order Cichliformes; family Cichlidae; genus Maylandia; species Maylandia zebra. The sequence goes on along the minus strand of NC_135169.1, from coordinate 45,227,955 downwards.
TATAGGCAACTCAGTAATCTAGTGACCAAAGCAGTTTTAATTAGGTTTTCAGTGCAGCGCTGTATACTATACCAGTTTCACCTAACAACAGCCAGTGTTGGGAAGGTTACTTTTAAAATGTATTCCACTACAGATTACAGAATAGATGCCCCAAAATGTATTTTGTAACGTATTCCGTTACGTTACTCAATGACAGTAACGTATTCTGAATACTTTGGATTACTTAATATATTATCATGCTTTTTACAACAACGTGAATGTACTATTGCTGTGATTTATTACTATTACTGAAGGTCCGCGGCTCCGAACCGTAGTAAAGGGACCTCTGGCTAATACCGTGGGTTCCGTGTTGGGTTCGTAGCCGAAAAATAGTTTTACTTTGTTGTGTGGGTCAACTTTGCTTGCGAGAGACAGAGAGAGGCGTTGAAAGGCTGCTCCAACGGAACTTATTGTTTTTGGAGGAAAACACGAACACAGCGTACAGTCGAGTCTTAATAGCTTACTTACAACTGGGCTCGTCAGGCACTCTTCTTGGCTGCAGTGGTTATTATTATATTTACATGCTTCCAGCTCTCGTTTCTGCTTGATGACAGCTTGTACTTTTCCTTTTTCTCCCTCCCTCGCTTACAGACACATAATGGGTGTGACAGTCCATTCTCCCTGCAGCACGGACTACACTGCCTATGATGCTACATTCTTTAGAGCTATATCTGTAGCATTCTGCCCATTAGCTTAGCACAACAACAACAAAAAGGCGCTCTCTCACCCAGGAAACACGCAGAGAGAGAGACACCCTGTTACCATGGCAACCATAATGCTGCCGCCTGGAACAACAGAACGTAGCTGTCAAACAAAACCCAAACAGTCCTGACCCGCCACAATATGAAACAGGAAAGTACTGTCCTGTAATCCATTTATTTCAACAAAGTAACTGTATTCTAAATACCACCTTTTTAAACGGTAACTGTAACGGAATACGGTTACTCATATTTTGTATTTTAAATACGTAACGGCGGTACATGTATTCCGTTACTCCCCAACACTGACAACAGCAAGCAACCACTTGCCAACCAGTCAAGGAATGCACATTTTTCCATAGCAACCAGTGGTTATCAAGGGCCACTGACTGGTCTCTAGGTCTGCGTGAGTTTAGTTTGAGCAATCGATTTCACAGCCTTTAGTGGCGATGTCCAGTAACCAGTCGGGCGTAGTCTACTCATTTTGCCATAGTGGGCAGTGTTTGCCACGTAGTTTCCAACCAACCTGTGTGACTGAGGTCTAAGTAGAAAACATCAAGCAATTAAAGCCCTCTGAGCTCCATCATTCAAAAATTTGACCATTTAATAAGAGCGTCCACCACTGGAATAATATCATGTCTTGATGATAAAACAAATTGAAAAGCATAACAGGTCTACTTTACCGACCTGCTGAGAAACTAGTCATGTATATATTGTTACATTTACGGTAACAATCAAACTTTCAACCCCACTTTGTTATACAGTTTCTTTTTAAAAGAGTAATCTTTGGTAGTTTAGTAGAAAAACTGAATCGGCTTAGCTGAGAACTGAAGCAAAGTCACAGAAATGGTATGATGTCTGTTTGTCAAAGCCCCATTAGGCTGAAAACAGGTGACAACTGAACTGGTGTCCATCTCATCCTATTCAGGCCTTGAGCAGCGTGTTAGTGGATGTTTCCCATCTCTGATCAGCACTTACTTTATTTAGTTATGGCTGTCAGAGCTTCAACGAGTCAAATTCCTCATGAATCTTAATGTATATGAAGCTTTATAAAAGACGGTAAGCAAATAAAGTGAGTAAAGAGGATATCTGGTTCATTCTCAGTTAATTGCATTTTTCGACTTAAGTTCTGCGACTCGCTGGTGTGCGAAAACTCAGCTGAACTCTTCACCTATTTAATTTTTTCCTTAGAAATTAAAAATAGGAACCTGCACACAAGCGCTCTCTGCCATTCCGACCACACAGAATAAAACCGTGTTGTACATTTTTCAACCTCAAGTGTGTTTATGCTTTCACATCTTTTGTGGCCCTCGGGGGACATGCCTCCAGTTCGCTCCGAGCCAGCCCTCGACAACTATTTTGAGGTGGACCCGAGACTGCTTTTCTAGCCTGCAACACATTTTTCACACTCTACTAAACACGTCGAATTCTTGGGGCGAACAGCCTCAGTTAAACTCTCATGTGTGAAAATAGCCTCAAATAAAGTGCAAAAGTGGAAAATGGAATAGAATAGGCCAGCAGGGGTTTGGTGCAACGGATCCAACTAATTTCCGCCCAAGAGATAAAGTTTATCTGCATCTCTAAATGGATAAGAGAAAGTGGAAGAATGGAAGGAAGAATGACTCTATTAAAAATAATAGCAGTCATCTCAAGTGTTTTAAAGGATTATGCTTGATATTCCTCTGAGGTTCTCTGCATGGGTCTTTAGTGTATTCACAGAAATATCTAAACACAATTAAATACAGTGTGCAGATCCCACAAAACCACTGTAAACATGCACCATATGCTGACACCTATACCGGTGGTAAAAATAGGACAAAGACATTTCTGGTAAAGTAAAACGAGGAGAGGGACCAGAATGAGCTGATGTGAAGTGACACTGGGAGAGAGCGAGGGATATTTGGGCAAGAAAAAAAGAGGAGAGACATAAGAGAAAGGGGAGGGAAAAAAAAGAAGAAAAAAAAGATGTGTGCTGAGTGTGAGTAAGAGAAAGTGACAGATCGCCTGGCCGATTTAGGTCAGCAATCAGAGCTGCGCTACTGTCTGCGAGATTGGCTCTGCGTGTGTGTTTTGGTATGTGCGTGACGTTGGTTCAGAGCTTATGTGTGTGTGGGCGGCGGGTGCATTTGTGGGTGTTTGTGTGGGATTGCGTGATTTTGTACGGAGGGCTGATGCTGCTGTGTGTGTAAGTTTGTGTACTGGGGTAGGGGTTGATTGCATGAGTGAGTATGAATACGTCTTTCCTGTTAAAGGTCAGACAAGAAAAATCCTTCCCTAATTGGACTGGGCCTGGTTAACGTTGTATGATTCATTTAACCTTCCTACACTGTATGTCTCAGACATACACAAATACACACACAAATACGCATACATTTCTCGTTCCCCGTCGCGACTTGGTGAACAAAGGCATCATTGTGCTGCTACCTTCTGCTGAGGCAGAAGGATGTTTCCTGGCAATCAGGCACGGCGGAGGTGGTGAAGGGGGGTTTAAACAAGCACACCTCTCAGCTGACCTCTGCCATCAGTAGAACGTATTACCCCGCTAATATAGCCTTGATTTAGTGCCTAGGTTCACGCAAACATGACCTCTGATCAACATAATGAACATGTTCACACAGACAGATGTGTAGCCACATACACAAACGTGTGTGTGTGTGTGTGCATTTGCTTGCACACACGCTAATGACATTTGTGTTGAAACGTTTTACGATAACCCGTCTGTCCTCCCCTTGAATTGCTCACCGTTTTGGGAACATACAGTTATTCTTTTTCTCAGTGTGGGCTAAAAATTGCCTTGAGCAAGCGTACGGTTGACCTAGCTTAACATAACAACTGCAAACAGTACAAAGCTGCTTGGTTGACTCTACTGAAAGCAGAAAGAAAGGACCTCTAATTGTTTTTTTTAATTAATTTTTAAAAAAGTCCAATTTAAATCAATTTTGTAATTAAATGTTCAAATTCTTGCCTGGTGTTAGCATGTGTTTAGCCTAGCTTTGCATAACGGAAGGAAGTGTGGGTGTGATGACATTTTGACAATAACCATGCCATTTTAAAGGCAACTGAATAACCATATGATGTCATTAATACTAGGGGTGCAACGATATTCGTATCGATATTGAACCGTTCGATACAGTGCTTTCGGTTCGGTATGCATATGTATCGAACAATACAACATTTGTAATTTATTTTATCAATTTTCCTTCTGACGATGCTGTCTGTGTTGAGCGCTCAGTGAATCTGTGTTCGACTACTCCGCCTAGGCTGCACTGTCGAGCGCAGATCCACTGAGCGCTCAACACAGACAGCATCGTCAGAAGGAAGAGCGCAGGGCAAGCTAGCAAGACAGAAGTTAAGCTCTACTTGCAACAGGCAAATTGAACCTCATTCAGATCTGGTGTTTGGAATTATTTTGGTTTTCATGTGACGTATGACCCTGAAGGTAAGCGAGTCATGGACTAAAGTAAAACAGTATGTTGGATGTGCCACGCAATGCTCAATTACATTGGTGTGAACTAGTGTGTTAGCGCAGTTAGCTCGTTAACGTGTTGGCCGTCTAGCCCCATGCACGGGGCGATCGGCGGTAGCTCGTTAACGGAGATTTGCCGTGTTGTGGCGTTAAGGTCATTTCAACGAGATTAACCTGAAAGCACTAGTGGGAACACAACGAATATGACTGCACATTTACGCCGACATCATCCTAGTGCAAAGACAAGTGGAAGCAGAAAAAAAACAAGCAAGCATGCTACTAACTTTAGCCGAGTCATTTAGACAGCTGTTTAATATGCTGCTGAGAATATAGCCCAGAAGAAGCGTATAGTATAGCTTTTATTTTGGAAAGAGACATTTCTCTGTAATAAACTCTCTTTTCCAAAGATGAGTGATTCCTCAATCAGATACAGGGCTTGCAATATCGCTAGCCCGACGTCCCGGAGCTAGCGATTTTTTTCAGTCGGGCTACCAAAATCTTTCTCTTCCCTGCCCGTCGGGCTATTGTAGGAAAAATATATGTCAATGCTTTTGCATTCTTTCAGAAATGTAGCTGGGTAATTATGTCATTGGCATCGGTGAGCCACTGTCAATATGTGACATATTGAAGTCGCGTTTGAATTTGCGCTTGTTTTTTTGCTTTCACTTTGCAATTGTGCGAACTGTGTATAGAGAGCGACAGCACTGATCTGTGAGTGATGATAATTTGTGCACCAATTCCTCTGACATCGTCTTATTAATCGTTAGCTTACTATGCAAACATGACAAGTGAAATCTCCCGCAGCAAGCTTAAACATGTGAGAGGTTGATCGCGCAGAGAATCGCTGAGCTTATGTGAGTGTGTGTGTAAAAGCAGCAGGATATATATTTTAGTTCTGCTGAGCCAAATAAGACAGGTCAGGGTGAAGAAGTGACAGCCAAAGAAAAGCTTACCACAAAACGGAGAAGTTATGACAAATCAGACTATAAGGCAAAAAGAAAGTGCAGCTTTATGGTTTCATGGACAAAAGAATTTCTGTGGCTGCGATATGATGAGCTAAATAACCAGGGCTGCACATAAGTGGTCCGCAGGTGCGCATTCGCTGTCAAAATAAAAAACACGCACAAGGGTTAGGGTTAAATTTAAAAACTGTACTTTTGAGTTAAAATATATATTTATAATTTTAATAAATGACAAATTAAAAATGCATGAACATTTTTTTGTATCGAAAAAATATCGAACCGTGACACCAAAGTATCGAACCGAACCGGACCGTGAATTTTGTGTATCGTTGCACCCCTAATTAATACATGTATATAAAATATCCAGCACCTTAACCTTCCAGTTAATAAGTTAGCTATAAGGTAGTAGCTAAAAAGCCAGCTAGCTAGTGTATTGCACTACTCCTAGACAAAACATGAGGGAGAGATTTTTTTTTTTTTTACTTAAAATTTGTATTTTGAGTGTAATTAATTTGCTAAAAATGTACAAAACACACATCAAATAAAGTTAAAGTTTTGACTAGTAGCATTTTTTTTCCCTCAGCGTTTCTACATATTATACATTTTTCATACAGTGGTTACATCAGATAATTTTTTTTCACAATAATCATTAAAAACTTGTTGTGACAGACTTGACTGGAAGCTTATACATAGACCAACTAAAAAAATAAATGAAATTGAGTTAGAATTGGAATTAGACGTCAAAGGTGTTTAATGTTGTTCGTTTAAGGTAAGGTTAACACAAAGTTGCCATGTCTGGACTTGAGCAATATATTTACTCTACACAGACTGAATTTTAGGTTAATCTCTCATCAAAGTCTCAGGAAAGAAAAACTTATATTCGTGTTTCCCAAAAATATCCAATCATTCCTTTAAAAGAACAAAAGAGCGCAGACACACTGCCGGTGCTGTTTTTGAGGAGAAGAGTTTGTCTCTGGCACGTGTGAAGCAGATTACTATGTTCTTGGAGCGTGATTGGACCCAGCAGCTGTTCAGTTGAAGAAGATGGAGAGGAAGACGTAGAGAGGGAGGAGAAAAAGTAAGGGAGCGAGGGAGAGCGAGAGAGCAAATTATAGGGAAAGAGACAAGCAAGAAGAATTTGAGCACACACAAGAAGAAAGGGAGGGACTGGGAGAAGCAGAGGAAGGGTCTGCGGCGGACGGCGTGGTGAAAGAAGGGATTTTTTGTGCTCTGTGACGAGACAGTTGAAGAAGACTTTGTTGACACTCAGAGGAGCAAGAGGGCCCACGGCTCAAAGACACAAGGACAAACAATCAGCTGCAAATCCTTTTTAACCACCATTTAAGCAGCCCTAATTACCCCAAAAACTCCACAAAGAACATCATTATCACGCTGCGCTCGTGCGTGTGCGCGTTGTGTGCGTGCATGCATGTGTTCTCCACTTGTTTATTGAAGAGAGATTCATTAGCGGACTGGATGTTTACTTGTTCTCGACTAATCGTCATTGTTGTGAGATACTTTGGGTGAATTTCACAAATACAACAAGCCATTTGCTGCAGATTTTTTTTGTTTTGGCACCCCCCAGTCAGAAACCCTCCACCTTTATTGGTCAGAGGATCTCTCTCTCTCTCTCGCTTGCTCTCTCTCGCCCTCAGGGTGGCTTGTATTTTACTCGAGGTTCAACCAAAGCCAAAAAACAGCTTAATTTGATGCATGTTGTCCGCTCTGGAGAGCCAAGGGTTTGATAATTGTTTAGAATGCGCCGAACGTGCGAGCCAAAAAGGCCGGGGCACTGGAACGGGCGGTGGACCTAATGGTCCTGATGCTGTCACAGTCCGTGTAAGTCTTTGTGATGCGCCGCGAGTCCAGACAGGGCGAGGCGCAGTGGTCGCAAATCAGCAGCAGGGTTTGGCGTCTTGAATGTCACAGGCAGCAGAGCACTGAGTAAGCGATACAGTGGAGAGTTTGAGATGAAGACAACTTGAAGTAGTCCCCGTAGTTCCAGTATTAATCCTCTCTGTTCCCTCTGGGAGGGTGTGGGGGGGCTTATCTTCCATATTAGTACCACACATCTGCTCTTGCAGTATGTGCTGATTATATATTGATGTTGAGGGGGTGGGGGGGGTGGATAATTGAATACCCTTGTCATTTCTCCACTTCAGACTATCTCAAGTAGATGGGGGGAGCTAGTTTTTTACTTCTGTGCGCATATATATGTGTGTGTGCCCATTTGTGTGCAACACCCTTTTGTCCGCCTGCAACCCCCCGGCTCCAGCTTCAGATCCGGGCCCTAACCACGGCTCCAGCCCTGCTAACCACTGGTTTAATATATGCAATTAAGAAGCTAATTAGAGTAATTAATTCAGCCAGGGCCAAGGCCCAGCCTGGCCCCTATTCACAGCTTTGGAACTGCCATAATCCTCCTCCCTCTGCACACACGCACACACACACGCATACTAACCACACAAAGAATAACACACACTCAGACGCTGCTATGCCCTCATTATGAGCGGGGTCTTTGTTAGCTGTGTGTGTGCGGTGCCAGAGAAGTCGGAGATGAAGAAAAGGGCGTAAATAAAGACAGAGGAAAAGTGAGGCAGTCAGTCCGCTGTAATGAGTGAAAACAGTGAACTAATTCATTGGCACCTCCAGCCGTGCTCGGCTGCTCTCTTGGTGGCGCTGCGAGGGAAGTGGGCCCCGTTGTGACAGAATAGCATCTTACCTCATCATTTAGCAACAGTTCCGCCGCCGCCGCCGCTTCAGGAGGTCGGCTCGCCTTATTTTTTATTGGTTTAACCTTTATTTATCCGGGTTTGTATGTATGTATGTATGTATGTATGTATGTATGTATGTATGTATATATGTATATATTGTACTATTCTTAGTTAGCGTATTGTCTGTCTTGTCTTAATGTTGGTTTAAAATGGAGCACTGTAACAAAAAATAATTTCCCCCAGGGATCAATAAAGTATTCTGATTCTGATTCTGATTCTGATTGTCCGCCTGAAGATTAAAGCACTGCTTTTACTACCATGACCTCGCCAAGAAAGCACCATTACATTATTACAGGTCCTGTTCAAATTATTTCAAGCCTTAATTAAGAGAAAAGACCTATTTATTTTATTTTATTTTACAGTATAACAAGGCAGGCGGGGTGGTTTGTTAGTCTTCGGTGATTCATATGCACGCCATAAACCTTTGATAGCTTGCATTTGGCTTGGCTCTCGCTGTACAGAAAGAAGAGGCAAAGTAATTCCAGGTTTTGTTATTTTTGGAGTGTGATTAGGAAATGTGTGATGAATTGAAGATTAGAGGAGCGGGACAGATTTACAGCACGCTGTTTTAAATGGATTACTGATAAAGTAATCGAAGAAGTTCTGGCGACGGCGCTCGGGAAGAAAAAGGTAGCTCAACCCACAAATATGACACCGAGTGACAAATTAGTCATAGTTTATGTAGGGTCTGCGCTTTATACGAAATGCTTACACCATTCTGCGTATTTGCTGGGATTTGGGTTGCCTGTTTTTTTTTCTTTTTTAACCACTTAGCAGTCCTGTGGAACTGATATTTTTAGCTAAGTACCCCTCGTTTGAAGACATTGACGTTGAAGTGCACTCTCTTTGCTCCCTGACTGCAGAGAGTACATCCCACTTATATCAATCCTTATACCAGCTAATCAGTTCTTGTTATGTGAGTTTTTTTGTCAGTCACTTGGTGAGTGGAAAATATCTTCCATCTGTCATGTTTTGGCATACTTTGGCAGCTTAAAAAGAATTCAGGCCTTTAAAAGAGCTGCTAGCAGTCCTTGGAGGTAAGAGTAGTGGGCTTGTGATCCTGCGGGAGCTTGGTGTTCTGTGCTGTCAGTGCTGTGCGTGTGAATGGCACATTTAAAATATGAATTAGCCTTAGCCGTTTTTACACTAGAACCTGGCACTTGACCCCGTTAAAAGTTTAACTCAGGTGGGAAACTCTTTTTCTGCTCAGTCTTCTCTAGCTCTGTCATTTTGTATGTCTGTCACTCTGTCGCCAGCTCTTTTTCTGCACGAAACCCCCATTACTCTTTTAGACGCTCCCTCTCCCCGACTTTCAGTTCTCTGCAGCAAGTCGAAAAGCTGCACAGAAAAGCGAGCAGAGCAGAGACGTGCATTTTTTTGTCTCCATGAGAAAATCCAAATCTTTTCTATAAGTTGGATAGACTGAGCTCTTTGAAAAGTACATAAAGTACATGTCGTGCTAAGTTTTAGTGTTGCACTCTACTCGAGTCGCTTTGCTTGATTCAAATTCAAGTTCAGACTGGTTATCTTGTCCAGATCTTCAGTTCAGACACTAAAAAAAAAGGTGATCAGGTGGCCCAGGATTGAATGGCAGGTGGGCGGGGCTTCTCTGCTCTCACTGAGAGCACTGTCAAAGGGGTTAGTTGTACATGGCCTGATCTTATCACTATGAAACTCTGGGCCATTTCAGGATGCACAAGTCACAAAATAAAAAGCAGCACAGACTCCAAAAGGGAAACCAAGTACAAGCATCTGTCCTACAAAAGAGCACTTAAGCGAGACGGCGAGTCTTTACTAACAAAATAAAAGCACGATAACCAGTTTGATATCATATCATATATTTTCAGGGATGTTTTTTTTATCCTCATAGTGAGTGGGTACAGTACAGCATTTCCCTTAAGGGCACTTTGACTGAATAATGGATCCATCCCGCGACCCTTCATTTAAAGGGTCAGCGACAGATATCGATTTTTATCAAGGTCTTTAATATCTCTCTGCAACTCTGGAGCGATTTTTTAACAATCACGTCTCCGTGAAATTGTTTTGGCATGTAGGAATGTTCCCGAGGTGGTTCTCTTACAGCTAGCAGTTGCCACACGGGTTTATTTTGCACACTTGTTTTTAATCCACCTCAACAAACCTGGCGTTGTGTACTTTATTTCTGCAGCATGAGCGCGATCTTATCGGGTTAATAAAGCTTGTTGAACTTGAAAACTAAGGCGACAGGAAGAGGCAGACGGCTATCTTTCAGCTGTCAGATAAAATAAACCGTGCATCAAACAGGCAAGAATGCAAACAAACCTTAGGAGAGCACTGAGTACTAATGAGCACACACACACAGACACACACACGTACTGGTTTTTCCAGACCTACATACTGCAGACAACCGTGGATGATTTCACTTAAGTAAACTAAACCTGGAGACTAGATGCTAAAACATGCATTTGAGGGGGGGGGTGGGGAAGGTTGTTGGTGGTGGTGTGGATGCACTATCTCACACACAGACACACACAATGTTATGTATCCACCCCAGGACATGCTCGTGACATGCAAATAAGATTAAATGCACAAATGTAAACACACTTAAACTGAGGACAGAGTGACACATGCAGAGTGCAAATACACCCACATTTCTGCAAAAAAAGCAGAGACAAGCACAAGCGGGAATTTGCGCACGCAGACACACACAGACACAAACACACACACATTCAGTTTTAAAGAAAAAGACAACAACAAAAAAACCAGACAGACTGCTGTACAGCTAAACACACAGTTTTTAGCAGGCTGCTTTAATCACAGAGGAGCTAAACAAACCCAACTGTCATCATGCACTTCCTCACATTGTTACACACATATCGAAACAACACTCACACAGACACACACACATGCACGTAAACAGTATATAATTGCCCTATGCTTTCTGCTGTCCATCATCTTCCCCTTCATATCTCACCCTTCTTTCCACTTTCTCTCTGTCCAATCCCTCCCTCGAGCGGCACACAGGCACAGATGTCAAGATGTATTATTTCTGGCTGGCCGGCTCTAATGTTTTGTATAAGTGTGTGTGTCTTTTTCCTGCTTTCCTCTTTTGGAAACGGGAATAATGTCGGCGGTGGTGGTGAGGGGCGAGGAAGAGGAAGGGTATCGTACTGGTAAAGATTATTTCAGAATTCCAGCAAATGCACTAAAGTTTACATTACCAAAAGAGCACGCACACACGCGCAGATGCACATCTCACTGTTCTGGTATTGCAGTCATGGTTCAAGGACATTTAAGGCAAGCACACACTGGCGCTTTGTATTGAATCTGTGTCGATCCATTAGAAGGACCTCCCTGCTCGTCGGGATTGCGTTATGGCCGATTCTTGGCTGGTGCATTTAAACACTAAAGCTGAGCCAGGTTCGAAGTGCTTTTGTGTGTGTGTGTAGACAGTGTCTACAGTGCATGACATAGCCAGCCGCTGGTTGAAAGAATGGCATGCAATGAGAAAAGGAAACTTGAGGGAGAAAAGAAAAGAATGTTTTTCTTTGTCCTACAAGCTTACCTATGAGTTGAGGCATTAAAACGGAGAGTCACGGTGGCCCCTAAAATGGAAAGAAATCATAATAGTAATGCAAAAATAAATGGAATAATGTAGGGATAGTCAAACTGTGGCTTTTATGTGAAGAAAATCGAGTTGTAGCTAAGCAGCAAAGCCCATTAATCAGCGGCAGACTGGTCCTGAAGCTACGACACTGCACTGCTGAAAGCAGAGATGTCAAAACTAAGTGAGTAAGTCAGAAAAAGCAGCCTAATGAACTGATTCTGGGGCTGCCCTTTGTGGCCTAAGGGTTAATATGCCAATCGCGATCATTATCATTCCTCATCTCTCTCTAACCTCATTCTCTGTGCTGTTGCTGTCTAATAAAGGCACAATATGCTCCTAATAATTCCCATGGTTTCGAAGCATTTTTTTTCTTCTCTAGAAAATAAAATGCAGCAATATAGCATTTGGTTGCGTAACCCATTTACTGGGTTTAATAAACAGCTTGCTACTGGAAATAGAATGGCCAATTTGGCCCGGGTACTCCAGAGCTACTAGAAGATGCATTAAGTGGAGGAATCTGTGGACAAAACAGTTCTGAGGATGCCCTGGAGGTAAATCGGTAGCTTTAAGGGCATTTCTGTTTGCATTTGCCCGCCAATAGGAAAGCTAATGTAATGTATTAAACAGTTGGGTGGTTGGCATAACAACAACTTGACTATACCAACAACAAGTTGAAGGTTACCGGGATTAGACCTTTGAGTTTGTTATGTGTCCAACTGTTAGTGTTGAAAGCACCCATTGTATGCTATTTGGAGTTAGATAACGTACCATTACAACACAGTGTTCTCTTTATATGTTGTTAGGTAGAACAGGAGTCGCTGACCTCAGCATCCTGCAGCTCCTGCAGAGCAGGTGATGATAACCTCAAAGAGCCGGACTAACCTATCCTTCTGTGGCAAAGGATAGTGTCTGGAAAACAGTATAAGTCCAGATCCACTGTCTTGTAATTCAGCTTCATCATCAGTCTCCCCACTTTGCTTTGCTGTGTGGGAGGCCTGAGGGAGCAAATTGATATATTTGACTTGATGAGTAAAAATCGGGTTATATTTCCGCTGTTGCACGTAGGCTTTATAAAGCGTGGACTTTAATGTCAGTCCAGTTCTCTGTTTGGTGTTTCATTTTTAGAACTAGATCTGGTTTGCACAGCTGTTGCCAAAGTACCTCTGCAATGCCTCAGTTAATACATTTTTATTTATTTTTTAATTATTTTTTAAATAAGGCAGTTGCTGGTGATGCTTATGTCCCTCAAAGGTTCCTTATGTGCTGGAAGGTACGAAAGCTAACAGGAAACAGCTAATAGCAAACATGTATCTGTAGCTTTATATGAATTATTTATATGAACCCATTAACTTGTATCTTTTCATACCTTACAGCACCGATGAGTCCTCTGCTTCTTTTAACCGTTCATCAGTGCGAATCTTAACGTTTTTTTCATTTTTGTTATTTCTGGTCCATCACGTTATTGTCTCCCCAAAAGCACTTTTGTTGTCTTTTGTGTGCTTTCTGTTGTTTTCTTTAGTTGCAGTTTGTTTGACCTCTGACCCTACAGTAGCTATACAGTGGCTAACGTGCTCACCTGGTCACATTTGTAAATTTACAGGTTGGACAGCACTGCGAGCTGCACAAATCCTCCTAAAAGCAGATCACATCCACAGATCTTCAACTTAAAAGCCGAAACAATCTTAAGTGGCTCAGTTTTAATCACCGGAGAAGACAGCAGGCATTTGTAACTCCAGTTTTCCTCCTTGACCAGCAACACTTCACATGAATTCTAGGGAACAGAAAAAAAACTCAATTATCGTTTGTCAGGGGAGCACTGGTTCCCCTGACAAATGCATGTTCTGCATTTTCCATTTACTGAGATGAGATGTAACTGTTTAATTTTTCAGATCCAACTTTTAATGCTGCGAGCACAACAAAATCCTGCGCGCTGACTTTGTATCGAGATGTTGGCAGCAACCTCAGGAACGCTGTTTCCAAACTCGGGCAAAGAAAACAGAAAACTACCCGTGACATGGCATAAATAATACGTTTTACTTAAATATATTTTAACAGCTCCTTTAACAACTTCAAAGATGGAACAAGCTAAACTGGTGAACTCTACGCCATCATTACATGTAATTGAGCTTGCCCACCCACAAGCAAATGTTGTTTGATTTTTGTTATTGCTCTCTATCTGACGCTAAATCAAGACGTGGCGTTTTTCTGGTCTGCGACGGCGCTCTATTTTCCAGCGGTGGGCCGGCCAACGAGAGACTGCACCCAAGAGTTTTAGCAGCCGAGCTTAATGATGTATAATGTAGATTAAACCTCTGCTGTGAGGCACTTTAGCTAAAGCCTAAATAAAGTTTTCCTTAATGGCAAATCCAATCGTTTCAAAGGTCTTTCCTATAGGTTCAGTCACGCTTCGGCAGTGGGCCGGACTTGAACAGTTTATCAGCGTAGGGAGAGATGGGAATAATTAGTGCTGTGTGTTTGTGTTTGTGTGTGTGAGAGAGAGTGAGTGTGTGTGTTTCGGTAGATTTTGGAGAGATGAGAGAATCTTAAAGGTGTGCGTGTTTATTAGATGGTGGACTTCAAAGTCGCACTCGGGCTCATTAAAATGTTTGATTGCGTTGGTGTTTACACACACACACGCACACACACACACACACACACACACACACACAAACAAACAGTGTTGTGTTCCAGTGGCTGGCGGCTTTTGTCCTTTCCGAGCTCTCGTGGAGTTCATTAAAAGCCTTAATTAGACTGACAGTTATGTGTAATTACAGTCTTTAAGATGTACAGCTCCTCTGCAGGCCCACTCTGTCACTGCCTCCTTTCAAAAGTCATTGTTTGAAGGGAGAAACTCTGAGAAAGTGTTGGTGCGTGTTTCCGAACCCTAACCTCTGAGTTCTTAGGCTCTGGTTTGCCATTAAAAATCACCCCAGCGACATTTCTCCCAGCCTCCTTCCATCCCACAGATTCGGTCATTGTCCTCTCCTTTCTCACTCACATTTTCGCCCTCACTCCTTTCTCCTCTTCGTTCACACCCTTCTGCTTCCCTTCTTCTTAATTTAGAAACCCCTCCCTTCCCTCCGCCGCCATCTTCCCACTTGCTCGCACTTTCTTTCTCTCCTGCTACATGTCACAGATCGCTGTCACATTCCTCCCTTCAGACCGTTGACCCACTTCCCTCTTTTCAGCATCATTCCTAGCTTCGTGTTTTACCAGACGTTTGTCCTTCACTCGAACAACTTCGCTTCCTATCTGCCCCCCCCCCCCAAAAAAAATCTATTTTATCAAAAGTCTCATAACCTACATAACGAGCCCAAAAGCAAAGACAAAAAAAAAAAAGGCCTGGCATTATTTGACTGTCTGTTCCTCAGAATTTCTAAATGATCTTGGCTGGTAGTGTTTCATCATTGTGATTTTTTTTTGAGTTTTTTTTCTATATTTTTCTATGATTGATGTTATTAAAAGTGAACATCAGCTATTGAGTTGGATAGAAAGGAAGCAGTTCAAAGTGCTGTTTCAAATGACTGTCACAGCCACAAGATTTCAAGGGAAAACCTGAAAAGAAATAGAAAATACATGCAGTAGTCTCATAAAAACATGGCCCAAATATACTCCAAAATAGTCATATATATGACTTTAATAATCACGAGGATGAAGCTCTGCTTGCAGCACTCCCAGAAGTGTCTATGAGTGCAGTCAGCACCAGCTACAAAGTTGAGTCAAAGTCACTTACAATAAGGAAATCTGACTGCTGAGTCCCAGAGGGAAGTTTTGGCTTCAGATTCTTACACTGTTTCAAGAGTTGTTTTTTTTATTGTCGTAGGCTTTGCACCCCGTGGCTGAGCAGAAGCCACGCGGCGAGGGTCGCCTCCTTCGCGTCTTCAGCGTATTTGTGGCAAGGCGCCAAACGCTGTAATCCTCCAATGACAAACAATGTCACAGCTAGGTTCTGCCTGAGAGGATGCTCTCTACAAAGGAGGGGATGGCAGGGAGGCTGCAAACACAGAGAGGCAGTAATTGAAAGGAGAGGGGAAACGTTACGAGGGGGGTGCGGTCGGCGGTGGCCGTGTTCCTGAAAATATGACGAAAATACGACAAAGTGACAGGAGACGTGGAAGGGACGAGTTAGCTGCAGTTGTATCTTGTTTTCCTCTTCGCCGCACAGAATCCATGCTTAAATTGAGCCAGTAAATCAGACTAATGTGAGACTGCGGGCTTTTATGTGGCGATTGTGTTCTTACGCAGGTGTGCGAATGTGCAATCTCCTGCATTTATGTGTGTGAGCGTGTGGGGGTCTGAGGGTGGAGAGCGAAGGGGGAGGGCTAAGAGGGTGACTTGGTGTACCCAAAAAAAGATAACACGATGAATGATGGAGGCGTTAATCTCAGGAGGGGAAGAGGGACGCGTCGCTCCGCTCCAACACAATCTCGTTGCCTGTGTTGTGTCTTACTGCTTCTTAGTGCTGCTTGATAATGATTGTTTTTGTCGGTAAATAGAAGAAACTTCATCCATTTATTTATTCTTTTAAAAACTCTTTCTGCTCTGGTTTGCCTTGAACTTTAAATACAGTTCAAATGAAAATGAAGTGTTAAATAGAGAAAGAAAAAGAGTCAGAGGTGTTGCCAAGAAGGGATTAAGACCCAGAGACACCTGGGGAGAGCGATGGACACCTGCAGCCAGTGGCTAAACTGACACGAGTTTTGTGCAGGTGGAAATGGACCAGGTGACCCTCAGAGGCTTTTAGATACAGGCTCACCTAAGAGTGGCCTGATGTGACTTTTACTTCCTCCTGCTTCCACATTTTGGCTCGAGTTCAGCTAAGATGTGAGTTAAATTTGGGTTTTACAAAGGAGCGTAAAGCATTGATTTATAACACAAGAACTGATTACCTCGTTTCCATGGCTTCAATTAATCGCTCAACTCTACTCTCTGCAACAGGTGCATGTGAGCGTAACCACCCTGACGCGCCGCTTCATCCTGTTCGAGCCCCCTAGAAAAAACAAAAATTACAGAAGGAAAAGAGTGCTAACATTTTCAGTGTGTCTCGTTTTTAGTGCATTGCAAAGAAGTGGAAACAAAGAGGTCTGCTCAGCAATGAGATGAGGAGATTTGTTTTAATCAGAGCCTTTGTTGATCATCAGATCTTGCAGATTTGCTTGTGCTCAAACTGCTTGCGCCCACGACCTCTGTGATGTAAATGTCAGGAGACGGCGAGTGTCTCACCGCACGCTGAAGCTCGGCTTGTTTGCTTCGCAAATTGGCCGTCTTATTTTGTGTTCAGAAGCCTCTGTATCATTACGCTGTGAGGATGTCTTTATCCTCAGACAAGATACTTGGATGAAGACTTGCTCGACTCCAAAGGAGAACAGAAAAGGACGCAGGAAGAAGGGAAAGAGGGAAAAATCGAGGTGGGCGGATCAATCCAAGTATCTATAGTATCGATACGATGCTGGTACTGGTATCGGATTGATAGTAGTGTGAAAGGATAGGATAGGAATACTCTAGCTATGTCCAAATTCAGGGTTAGCATGCTTCGAAGGACCCAACCTACCCGGTCCACGTAGGGCGGGTCCTTTAAAGGCCGGGTAGGCCAGAAGTGCGCGGCTGTGAAATTGGACAGTCTAGCCTTCAGATTTGCGTCACCGCTGTCTTGGTGGAGTTTAATAAACTCAGCCGTCTGCTCCTTGCTCGCTAAAATACAACAGGACACCATCTCAAACTTCTTTTTAATCAGTTTTCTGTTTGACGTTTATTCAGCTGTGTGAAAACTATGACTTTAATCTCAGCCCAACCGATTTACTCAGGAACAAATAAAACACTGAAGAAAACCCAAAATGTAACATTTTAAGTTATCTAAGTGACTTATGTATCATGTTTAACCTGAGTAGCCAAAAACCGTGGGGGGTTTGAAAATGATGTGCCCGGAGTTTGCTGTTCTCGCCGGCTCTAGTGAGCTTCGACCTTCCAGTCAGCTATCAAGCTGATGGGTAACAGACGTCTCCACAAACATCGGCGCACTTTTGCAAATATGTGATGTCTTAATAAATTGAGCAGATATTTGAAGTTTACACAGCTACATTCTCACCTGAAAATATGTTAGAAGTTTATTTTGTGACCCAGAAAGAATAATAAGACTAATATTGAAACTAAATAGCTGCTGCCATTGTTGGAAACTGGAATTGGCTGAGCCGCACTAGGAATTCTGGGATAGGTTGGGCCATGGAGGATACACCCGACCCATCCTTCAAATCTGGGGAAAAGGAGGATGTATTTGTTGCCACATTAGGAGGAGTCTTCACAACTTTGTTGCGTCGCTGTGATGTAATTGCCTACAAATCCAAAGGATGTGGCTCCTGTTTCTATAGACTAAATTCAGTATGTAGCCCACTGAATTGTGTTAAATTAATTTATTTTTGAAAAACGATACCTCAAACATGCTCTATGAAAAGTGTCGGAACATTTTTGTGTTGACTGTCGCGTCTATTTATTTATAGCCTACAGCACATTTAAACAACAGAAGCGGACACACAGTGCAGTAGAGACAGCTGAAACTTGTGTTTATCTATTTATGTGGAAAGTAAAAATCCCAGTGATTAGAGGTCATCAAAATGTGTTCAAAACTTCTTCAGCCACGACACGCTGCTCGCCGCCTTTATGAGGTAAAAGTATCACTTATTGATATCGGCAGTATTGGCGCTGTATTTACTTGGTATCCGATTGATACCAAAATTCGCAGTATCGCACAGCACCAGGAGAAGGAAGAAGTGAGTGATGGACTTCACTTGCTTAACCCAGATCCAAGCAGCCGCAAAGGAGGAGTGGACAACCGGAGGTGTTTCGTTTTTATTCTGGGAGCGACTTGGGAATAAGAGAGGCTGGGAAAAAAAAAACACGAGCAAAGAGCAGAAGAGACAGTGAGAAGAAGCGACAAGGCTGGCGCTGACCCATTTCTCCAGGCCTCCAATCTTGTGGCTGATATAATAGAAAAACGGCTACCCACACGCACACGAGAACCTTAAAGACGGACACACGCCGCCAGACACACCAGCAGACAAGGACACGCAGAGGCAGACATATACACCCACACCGGTGTCCGGCTAGATTTCCCCTACGATAGCTCCGAGTGTTGCTTCTTTTTTATTTATTTTTTTCTGTGTGACTGCAGCAAATCCAGCATCACCTCAGTCGGCACTGGAAAATATCACATTCAGACTTTCAAACGTGACCGTGAACCCGCCAGCCCGCTCTGCCAGCTCAGCCTCTTCTCTTCTGGCCCGGCAGCGGCGGAGCGCGTTACATACTGAGCCGCATCTTTAAAAAAGGGGTCTCTGCGTGCCTTTTAAAGAGCTTTAAAAAAAATCAGTGCTGTAGAAGTCACTCAGGGATTCACTGATAAGTATTCATTAAGTATTGATAAGTAGTCATTGAAGTATTCATTCAATATGCATGGAGGTCCACTCAGAGGTGCACTTGACTGGGATTGCAGGGATGGCAGTTTCTAGCAGCTTGGTGGAAGTTTAGCAGATAGATAGTCACACATACAGAGAGCCACACAGGATGCCCTCGCTGCCCCGGGACGGGAACATTGACCCAGTTGTAAGGAACATTGGTCGTGACTGTCCTACATGGCTAGCACTTTACTGACGCTACACAAGGCTCATCCAACCCAGTCTTTCAGCCTCTCTTTTTTAATGGCCCTGCTCTCTCTTTTCTTTTTGCTTTAGCTTTCTGCCCCCATCCCCTCCCTCTCTGGCTTTGTCCCCTGCCTGTCTTTCCTTTGGTCCATTATGCACGTCTATGCTCTGGCGGTCACATTTATTTGGCGCTGATTATTTTCTGAACTGGGCAGACAGACTTATTACGTTTGCTCGGCCACGATTTGTTTCCCGTCATTTAATTAACGTGAGAAAGAATTGGAGGAAATCAACTTCTGCGTTTATGCCCGCTGATGACCTTATTTATGCCCGCGCCCCTCCTCACACCCTTATATATCTCTCTAAGTGGCTTTGAGAGGCCGTGTATTGATTGTTTTGTGACGCACGCTGACGTCGGTAAACACGTCTGACCTTTGCACACATGACGCGCGTTACACACACATCCGCTGTGACAATACCCAACTGGATTATCAGTATAGCTCACACCGTACTGTCTAACAAATTCTGATGTGCATTTAGTCAAAGGCGAGCTACAGTGTGACAACAAACAGCGGTATTTTCAGGCCTCCGACTTTGCTTTCCCCCCGAGTCCCTCAGAAGTAAGACATAAAAATGGCAGCGGGTCTGTCACAAGTAATCAGCCTTTCCCTGTCAGTGCCGCGCGTGCATGCGTGTGTTTGTCAGATGTAGCGATCAGGTGCTCTCCTCACTTTTAGTCCTCCATTTTTGGAACTCTGACGGGCAGTAGGAGGGAGACTTTTGAGGATGGACGCCGCTGTGCCGTGGCCCAGTTTGTTGCTTGTGTGTATGTGTGTGTGTGTGTTTTGGTGCTGGAGGTTAATACGATGTGATTCTAAGCCGCCCACCCTCTGAGCGCACAGGACATTGAAAGGCACAGACGCAGAGGGAGAGAGGGGTAGAGGAGGGAGAGGGCGAATACCAAGGTGGGTATGTGATTGTAATAGAACGGGATGGATGGGAAGAGAATAACCGCTGAGAATTAAAATGTCACACAGCACAGAGGAGAGATCAACCGCACGCAAGGGAAGACACTGAGATCATATTCCCTTGGTGGATTGCATGTGTGTGCATGAGCGGATACCTGCATGTGCGTTCCCATGAATTCTTAAGAATAAGGGAGTCGGGTGTCATTGCAGACTTATTATGTGAAAAGTGGAGCTACATAAGAATTTAAACAAAATCTTGTGATAGTTGCTTTGCAAAGGGCAAAGAAGTATTTTTACTGTTTAATAACATGAAAGACTTTTTAGTTAGTAACTGTATATTATATATAGTTATACATATTATTTTTAGTAAGCAAAAGTTATAGTAAGTAGCTTGATAGTTTACATATTGTACATTCAGATATATAGTACCTAAGGTAAATGTACTCATTTGTAACTACACTTCAGAATCATATACTTGATATTAGTGGATTATAATGATTGAATTATTGATCTGTGTATCTCTTTAATGTTGCAACTGTTGATGAATTTAATTAGTTGTATGTTGCGCAGTAGCTTGAGCTATAATAAAACAATTAATCTGTAAAATGATAATTAACAAATTCTGTTAAATAAATACTGTGGAGTAACAAAATGCAGTAATTGGATTCACAATATAGAGAAGCAAAATCAGAAAGCAACACAGTAGTAAAAGTACTTGTAAATGTATTCTTCCTCCTACTCACACTTGTGCTGTCATCCAAAGTTGTTGGGGATTGTGATTTTAACAGTACACAAAGGGGGGGGGATCATATTTTAGGAGGGGGGCTAGTGCCACCCCATGCCACCCTTCTGGACACGCCCCTGGATCCCTGTGTTCTGAGGCATCCAGGGGCGTGAAACTGAGTTTGGTTTGAGTCCCTTTTTTGAGGTCATAAGCCCCTCCCACCTGCTGTTGTTTACAAGAGCAGAACATCAGAAGAAATTTGACTTAAGAGGAGGGTGGCCATAACTCAGATGATGACCCGGGGGCCTGCAGCCAGGCCCAGTATGATAAGTAAGGATTATTGTGAGCTATGAATCATGCAGAGCTACTCTAGTGGCGTTCAGGAAAAAAAAAAAATATGGAGCTGAAAATGAGCAAATTATGTAGGTCCACTTTAAAATTTTCATGCACTGGTAAAGTAATTTGATTTATCTTATCCAATATGGCATGGGTCATGTAAGGTCTTCTCTAATAGGAGTAGAAGACTTACTTTTTAGTCATAATAGTACTTTCCACTTCAGCTAGCATCATGCATCAGAGGGGAACATCGCTCATGACAGAATACAGAGTTTCAGAGCCAAGATTTTTTTTTGCAATCCAAGTTTTTATCAGCAAAAATCTCTTCCTTTTCTCAAAATACCTCATGTGACACAGACATATACATATCCCGTCTCCACACCACTCACATACCATCATGTCACTGTGCGACTGAGGCGCCAAACATGCAGACGTCTTTGTGTTTGTAGCTGATCCCATTTGTGGATCAAGCGCTACACCGCAACACAACAACGGCGCCTTTGTGTGCAACAATAAGAACAAGAAAGCTTGCACCTTTTGCAGGGAAACAAGTTTGGAAAAACCTTGCGCCGTATCGGAAGTAATGGCGTGTTTTGTGTATGGAGGTGGTATGCGAGTGAAAGTAATACGGGCCCTGCGTGTTTTTTTTAAGGGGGAGCTAAAATAATGACTGTTCTGTTTCAGTACGCAAATGAATGCTTTTGCCACCGCAGCGGGGTAATGGTTTGCGATGGCTTTGTTAATGTGTCATAGCCAGGTTGTAAAAGTGCCATTGGAGATTTATGAAGGAGTTTTTAGTTACAGGAAATTTTCACGGCGAGATCCAAGATATTTTTTCTTTTGGGGGGGACGATGACTTGACTCCTTAGCTCCACAACATGGCATGTTCTCCATCATTTAGCTGAGACACATGAAGCTCACAGAGTATTTAGAGGTGCAGAAGTACAAATTTAAACGGGAAGCTATCAGTAAATCCCACCCCCGAGACCTTTCTGCACCCACACACACACACTTCCCAGTCCACCCGAGTGACAAACTTAGTTTCATGGCTCTTTGCAGAGAGCGCGGTCCAAAAGCTAAACAAGTGGAACTAAAAGGAGGATTTTAAAGCCAAAGCTGCTGTGAAGCAACACATTGGTTTTAAGTTGATTTGCACAGATGGCGACACTTTGTGCACACAAACGCGCACGGATACGTTTACACACTCGTGCCACTCCAGCCTCAGCGCGCGCCCGTGTGCCCGGGGCAGAGAAACTCCCACTTTGATTTGTGTCTTTCATGTTGCATTTGCATTTGTGATGACTGTCAACGTGACACACACATGACGCTGCAAACACACCAGAAGCTAACGGGGAGAGAAGCTGCTTTGCCCGTGGAGTGTGAGGCAACGCGGAACCAGTGAGCTTTGTTCCTCGTGGCTCTTGTTTTCTTGCTTATTTATTCCGTTTGTTGTGTAATCTGCTCTTTGGCCCGGCACCACATTCCCAGTTTTGTTCCCTTTAATCTGCTGTCAGTGGGAAGCATGTAGCCACTTCATGCTCAGAGCACATGTGGAATTTGAGAGTGTGGCGCACTAGCTCGGTTAGACTGTTGCAATATCTTTGCCACATATATAATATTATTAATACAAAACAGTAGCACATAAAGGACGTCACCTCAGTCTATTCAGTCATAAGAAAAAAAACCCAGAGTAACTTTATAACTTCAAGTGATGCGAACGGTTTTCAACTGAAGGCTTACGGGACAAACCAATCCTGTTGACTCCGTCTTCCTCTGTGTCCTCGTTCTCACATTCTCAAATGAAACCACAGAAGTAGATCGGCGTAGATAGAGATGGTTTCACCCAGAGATGTTTTACATGATTATTTTTTTTATTTTATTTGATGGAAATTTATGTAAAAGTAATTCTTGCTATCTGGTTGTTCAGTCTGACGTCAATAGCCATGTCTGGACCTAAACTCCGCTGCAGGTCCATATATCAAACGATCACTATGGCATTACTGAGAGTTGAAAAACTGTCTAAAGTCTTTCATCTTTAATAAAATGATCAGCGTTCTGCTCTACCAGGTGTAAAAATTGAGTTTAACATCCAGGCATCCATGAAAACGGAATTTATGACATTTAACGGAGTTAGAAGTTAGCAGGGAGTTAGCTCGCTAGCTTCTATCTAAATACAATATAGCATGTCCTGACTGCGGGGTTTTGGAAACAAATTAAAACGTACAGCTCTGTTATCACTTCCAGCATAAATGAAGACAGAAAACTAAACAGCAGTGACGTTTGCAGGGTTACTGAAGTTTGGCTAGCTGGTATATAATGATGTGCTACGTGACCGCTAGCGACACAGCTATGTTAGCATAATATAAACAAGCTAACTTTTTTTCCACTGGATAAAAGTTAACGTGAGTGTTCTCGGTGGTCAGGAACAAATGTAATCGCATGGCAGGATGCTGTAAAAGGACCAAACTTCAGCCAGGAGAACAACTGAGATAATCCATCCACAATACGAGGTTAGTCATTCATATACTGCTGCATGGGCTGGGCTGTAGTTACATCCTAAGGTTTTAAAAACTGAGCTTAAATAAATGATTAGTGGTAATAAAAGCCGAGGGAGGTCAACAGTGATCACTGACTGTTTTAGGAGCTTTTTGAGATCAAATAGAAGAAAATACATAACATTAAACATGTTAACAACACAAAAGCCATATTAAACGCAGACTACTTTAGGCCCGGAAGTAGTATTCGTCACGTCATCACTGAACAACCGGATATAAAACCGCCGTCACTCGGTTGAGAGAAAAGAGCAGCTGATGAAAATGCTGCTTTGCTCATCTCTGTCATTCTAGGTGGATCACAGCTTCAAGTTTCCAGGCAGTAGTGAACGCTCTGCAGCTTTTCTTTATCTTTATTGTAAGAGAGAAAGCAGACGCTACTTGGGACTGAAAAGGACTTGCCAACAAAAATATTTATTTGATTTTCCATCACTCCCCTCTCACTCCCCATGGGTGTTTGAGCTGCAGAGTCATTAAACTGCATCTGTTCTCTCTTGTACTTAGTGTTTCACCCTGTGTCTCGTTCATGGTCGTTTTCATTGGTTCTACAAGAAGAGTCTTCCGTTTAAAAGGAACTTCTTTCTCCCCACCATCGGCAAGTGCTTGCTTCGAAATATAAAGCACTTGGTGACCGCCGTTGTTGTGAAAGCAGATTAAGATTGTACAATTAAACTACTCTAATAAAATGATCTAAGAATGATCTTTAATTAGACTAAATTCTAGGACTTTCGTGGCCTTAAAGTGGCCCCTCTTTTTCTGGTCAGTTACCCAATTTGGATTTAGAGATGCATTTTAGCTTGACACCTAAACTGCCAATTTCCTGGCACTGCATATTGCACATTTAGGTAGAACACATAAAATCCTCCTAAAGTGTTAAGGTGTTGGAGCACTATCAGTGCTCCTCGGTAGTGATCCTCCATTTCCCTGAAATTCTTCTTGAGGGAAAAGATGTTCCCTTATTTGATGTTTTGGTGCTGGTCCATCTTCTCCCACAGGTGGACAAGTGGCGTGCCACCCACACTGCAACAGAGCCACTGGATCCCTTAACTGTAGAGGTCAGGGTTTTTTTTCTCCTTTAATTTCCCAACCGTCAGTATGTCCTAGAGCAAAATCAAATTTCAACCAGAAATATGTGGAATCAGGCAACAAAACAGCACTTCTCATGACTTTTGAATAGGCTGAAATGTGAGACGAGTCCCGAACTAGACAGATGAACGTGATGGAAATAAACATCAGCATGCGCACAAATTCACATCGCTTGTGCAGAAGCAAGTGTTTTGCTGCAGAAGGCGAGCTGCCACTCAGCATGTGTGGAATATATAACCAGGACTGCAAAATGCACAAGGAGCGGGGGAGGGCAAACGCTGACATCTAATGTCTGTATTAATTCAAATAACGTAGCTTTCCATCGTCGACCGCTGCAAGTACCGGCCGGCGCAGAGGCTGAGCGTGAGGCAGACCCTGAATGAATGAACAATCTGAGATATGCTTTGAGTGGAATGTCACTGTCCACTTTTCCATAACAGCAGGCAAGCTTGAGGAGCGATAATGGAGGCAGAGAAATGGCTTGGCCCTACACTGACCTTGGTAATAACAACAGAGACACTGGAAAAAGACTCTCATCTACTCTGTGATCTCCTCTATGGGCTACATACACACTCCTCACCACCTCCCACCCTCCTGCGTGGCCGCCTGCCTCCTTGTGTGCAGGGCTACGGTGCTGTGCGGTCTGATCGAGGTTAACTGCGGTATTATTTCATTAATTAAGTTTTTCCACTCCTTCCGCCTGTCCTGCTCGTCTTCCTGTCAAACGAGGGTGGTGGAGCGATGCCCTTCCTCCATTCCGTCCTCCGGCGCTTCACATCCCCCCCATCACTGCTGATCATTGTCTCAATTACTCATCCCTCCTCTCACTCCCCTTTCTCCTGCTTTCTCCTCTTATCTAATCCTAAATTGTGCTGTACACTCTTCCCCAGTCTCTCTTTTTCTTTTTCTCTTCTCCAGATCCTCCCAAAGTGAGGTGGGAAAGATTTGTAGTCTAACATCTCCCCATCTCTCCCGCTCTCATCTGTGTCTCTCATCTGGATTTCACAGATGTTCTATGATTATTTCTGCCTTGATTTGGTGATACTTTCCTGCCGTCGAGGCATTTGGAGCATTTTTAGTGTTTAGCGACCAAGATTCGGCGGGAACTATTTTCGAACCGAGGCCAAAGCGGCTGTGATCCTTCTGCTCACTTTGTTCCTGTGAAATGGAGATTCACAAAAATGGTGCCACCTGTAACATGTCTAATGGATTTAAAAGGATTTGCCATGATACAGTTCACGGTTTTAAACAAAATTGCCTTTGTGATATTTGTGACCTGTTGATTAGGAGGTTTAAAAAAATAGCCTGCATTTGCAAAATCACATTTGTGGAAGCTCTTCTGGTTCAATTTGGCTCTCCGGCTCTCAGTCTCTGTCTCTTTGTTTCTCCCTCTTCTTTGTATCCATTACTGTTCCACTTTTCCATAATGGAGACATTAGAGTCTTTTACCTCTCCGCTATCTATCATGTCATTTAAACTCTTTCCTTACTTTCTGTTTTTAACTTTTTCCCTTTCCTCTTCCCTCTTTCCTCAAATCTTGCCTCCTCCCTCTGTCCACCGCGCTCGGGGTCATCTCTGTCGTCACACAGCGTCTCTTGTCCCCATCATATCACCAACAGCTTGTCACAGGCAATCAGCCTGCCTGCCTCAACTCCCCGCACGAGCCTCTCCTCCTCCTCTTTTCTCTCCTCATCTTCCTCACCTCCCTCGTCTCCCGTCACCTTCTTTTCCTCCTTCATGTGTCAGTAGTTATTACGCTCAGAAATTTGTCGGGCCCCTCTCTCTCAGGCCAGTTAAAAGGGTATTTTCTCAATCCCTTATCCATTCCTACGGTTAGTACTGCTGCCCAGTTTTAGTCCTACAGCCCGACTTACGCCTCCCAGTGACCGCTGTAATGGGTTATACTGGAATGAGGAGAAGCTTGTGTAATCCCTTCTTATGTCATGTACTTACATTTCTGTTAGAGCATGGTTTTTACAGTATGTTGGGAGCAACGTTTCTAAGAAACCATGGAAAATAAGATAAAAAAATTTGTTCTCAACATATTTTCCCCATTTTTGTTTTCAAGTATGTTTTATATCTTTCATTATAATAATTAGATTTTCAGCTACAGCATGCCCCGGGGTAAGAATATGTTATTAATGATTTAAAAATGACTGTGTGTATTAAATAAACATATTATCTGTTATTCAGGACTTTATATGAATTTTGTAATTCATTATGATGTATGTTGTAATACTATAATTTTCAGTAGTACGTAACTATTAGTTAAGGACTACTTAACTATCAATGGTATCATCAATCATGGTATTATATATGTAAAGTATATAAAGTATACCCATTAGGAATTTCAAAAAACTCAGTACTGACGTATTATTTTTAGTCTGCTGTTTGTTTAGGTTCAGAAAAAGATCATGCTTTGTGTTAAAATAGACTTTCACAACCTTAACCATTTCTTAGAAAGCTTTTCTGCCAGAAAGCCCTGAAGGAAAAATTCTCCCACCACCTTATATCTTTCTTTCTTCTGACTTCCTCCCAGTTCCAAAGCTATTACTTCACAACAAAATCACTTAAGATTAATGCAGTCATGAGGAGACTGCTTTTTTCCATTTGCAGTAATTTATATTTGGAGGCATGGCTCCGTCCTGGGAGAGCGCACCTCCATGACCTGCCAAGTGGAAAGTTTGAGACAGAAAAGACCTGGTATAGAGATGGGCAGACATCAGTGACAAGAGATTTATCATAAAGCAGGAGATGGGGTGGAGGTGGGTTGCAAAGTGGCTTGCACATGCACAGCAACTGTGAGCAGGGTGAAGGATACATAAATAATGTCAGATCAGCTGATCTGCTGGTAAGGCAGCTGAGCTTGATTTTAGTGCCGCCCTGAAGTAACACTTTAATAACAGCTGGTCAGTTGCAATAGTGGGTGTGGATAGACTTGAATTATTAT